>NW_027137612.1:0-122061 GCF_001692895.1 Cenococcum geophilum 1.58
AGGAGATATAGAAAAGTACCTACACCCCCTATTTTATTAGGCTTTTACTTTTTATAGAAGAAAAACCTAGGAAAAGTCTATGTTTTGATATTTTGGTGTTCCTACCCCTGCCTCGCTTACAAGCTAGGACCACCCTTAAGAGAATTTTCTCTTGGGTAAAAAGGGGGTAAAAAGGCAAATAAATCCGCCTCTAGCTTGTTAGGCAGTAGGAATTAGGTCTTGAGAGTCTGAAAATCGATTGTTTTTGATAGGAAGATGGGTATGCGTAAGTTTTGAAGTGCGGCGCCACCTTTTGGTAGGGTTGCATATGCGGTGAAAGTTTTTTGAGAAAATCTTTAATATATATAACAAAGACCCCTAGGGCCTAACTTATAAGATTAAATAAAAATATTATAAGGATATAACCTAGCAGCTAGAGGAAGACCTAAAGGGTTGCAAATAAGCTGTATAGCGCTTCTATAAGCAACACCCTAAGAAGCTAGGACCCCCAGACTAGGCATAAGATAAGGAAAAGTTACGCTAAGGTCGCGGCCGACCACCGCATTAAAATTTATAGTAGTTAAGATGTTATAGAACTTTAACCAGCGGTTAAAGTTATCTAATTGGCCAAATTCTTGCTAAGAAACGCCACACGGACCGATTTGGGTAGCGGTATAGAGTTTTACCGACCTTACTTACTAAACTAACCAATTAGGATTTTCCATGCCCGGCATAGAAAATCGCCATTAGCTTGGTTAAGGGCGGTAAGTAGAACTAATATCTTTGCGGTAGAAAATAGATAACCCTATACACTGCCTATTTTTAAGTTATCTATTTAGTTTAGGGACTAAACTATCTAGGGAAGAGGAGTACTATTACGGCACTAACCTGACGCATACTGTTTTATACTATCTCGTACTGTTCCCTACTATTGGCTAGCCCACCACTAGCGACTTAGCGGCCGGCCCTACTATTTGTATATAATACCCCCTTTCCACCTTTTTCCCCTCTTTATACCACAACGTAGTTATTTAGTCTACTTTATTGCAGCACTATAACAGGTCTATTAGCTCTGCGCTATACTATAGTTTCTAATTTAACTTCGGTTATTGCGTGCTCTACGTCTTATATAACTATAAAACTCTATCCTAGCCTCTCTTAGCCTGTTCCCTTTAGAAGATTCTATTATTAATCTTAATCGCTTAATCTATTAATTCCCTAAGGGTATTTATATCTTCTATTAGAATAATTACGTCCTAGACTTTTACTTTAAGTCCCTATTTATACTATACTATAAGCGCCTTATTATTTTATTTAACCTATATAGCTAATATCTGAAACTACGTTGTATACTTAATTACTAAGGTTCGCTATACTAGGTCCTAAAGCTTTCTTTTCGCTATAGTTATTGCTTCTAGGTCCCTAAATATTTATATTAATTATTCCGCGAATCCAGTCTAGCTTAAAAATATATATTGTACTTCCTAATTAGTAGTCGTTATACTATTATCTTATATTTCCGTAAGGTAGGGTTTAAACTATTTAAGCGCCCTTCCCGTTAGGAATAATCCTGCGTACGCTACTTAATCTATAAGTATTACCAACTTTGCTCATTCCTATGTAACTTTAAAGTGTATTTACGTAAGGAATCCTTTAAGCTTTAATCTCTCTTTTAAAAATTGTTTAATTAAAGGTAACTTAACCTTAGCTACTCCTATTCCCTTAACCCTTTACTTAAGTGCTATATTATTGTCTATTAACTAATTAACTATTGCCTATAACTGTCTAACTATAACTAGTTACGAGTTAGTATCTGCTATACTAGTGTCGTTACCTAACCCTAAGGTCGTTGCTACCGTTAATAGCGTCATTATAGCTGCTTTTAGTAGCATGTTATTTAACTTCTAATACTATAACTATAGTAGTGATTATATAACGGAACCTTGTAGCAGGAACTATAGTAGATTTATTAATGGGCTAGGTATATAGGTAATATAGGAAAGTTAACAACGTAATAATAACTGGTGGAGTGGTTGCCTAATAGATTAACTCTAGTTATATTTTAAGAATCACTATAAGGAAGGAACTATCTAGGTATGGACTATAGTCCTTTAAATACATATCCGTACTCCTAAGAAATCCTCCTTATACGTGAGGTTTGTCTTATACTTATTATACGTATATTCCGTTCATATAACTTATACACTACATACAATATTATGTAACCTCGGTTACTATTCCTCGTCATATAATTCTACTGGTTTTATACTGGACTATGCTCTTATTAACTAACTAGCTTTTTTTAACTCTTCTCCAAGTAGTCGTAATATTGTACTTAAAGCGTTCGTAATAAGTAGGTTATTTATGGCTTTCTATAGCTTATCTAGTGAGAAGATAGGGTGGACCTTAATCGAATTTAGGAGCTTTACTTTATATAAGTTGCCTATCTTCTTAAGAACTTTATACGGTCCTACTATTTAATAGTCTAGCTTATAGCTAGGTTATTTTGTTTTTTAGTTCCTTATTATAACCTAGACTATATTACCTATTGTAAAGTTAGGCTTACGCCTATATTTATTTACCTACTATTTTATTAATTTTTAGGCTTTTTCTAGATTTATATAGGCTACCATTTAGGCTTCTTCTAAGCGCTTAGCGTACTACTAGGCTTCCTTATAAAATAGTTTTTTGCGTATAGTCTAGGGTCCTTTTAGTCTTTTTTAGTTAAAACTTATACGGGGTAAGTAGCCTATTTTTAGTTAAATAGTGTAACAAAGCCTTATAGTAGGGACTACGGTGGACTTGTTAATAGGCTAGGTATATAGGTATTGCAAGTAAGTCAACAACGTAATAATAACTGGTGGAGTGGTTGCCTAATAGATTAACTTTAATTATATTCTAAGAATCACTATAAGGAAGGAACTATCTAGGTAGGGACTAAGGGTCCTTAAATACACAACCGTACTCCTATAAAATCCTTCTTATACGTAATATACGTCTTATACATAAGGTACATAAGTTCCCTTTATTCCTCTTGTTCCTCTTATAGCACCTTATATAACCTTAGTTACCATTCTTCGTTATATAGTTCTACGGGTTCTATTCTAGACCGTGCTTATATTAACTAACTAGCTTCTTCTAACTCCTCTCTAAGTAGTTATAATATTATACTTAAAGCGTCCGTAACACCATCTCCCTTCTCTTTATCTTTGTCCTTAAAGATACCTAGTATCTCTAAGTTGTTTATTAGAGGTGTAATATCCATCTAATTAATTTAGTTAAATTCGTTACTTATAATACCTAAAGCTTCTTCTTCTTCATACGCGTAACGTCGTGCTCGCACTATTGCTGCAATATTGTTACTTAGTAAAATAATGCTATCTCCGTATTCTTATTGCTTAAAGGAGGGGTTAGTGTGTATCGCGCTAGCGAGTCCTTCGTCTCGGTAACCCTCCTCTTATTTAAAGTGCACTAAAGTAAATGTTTAATCGTCTTACGATGTTCGTTTTACTTCTAACGCTAAGTATACGCGTCCTATAACTCTTAATAGTCTTTAAGTTCCCTAAGTAATTTATTATAGGGTCTCGTGTTTAATCTACTACTATAAAGCTTAATAGTAACCTGGCGCAGGCCCTTACTAAGCTTAAGTATTCTCAGGATGCGGAATAGAAGGCCCTAGATACTCGTATTACGGCGTCTACCCATCTAGTTCGTCTTAAGAAGGTTTATTTTAAGGAATAGAAACTTATAGAATAAGGCCTATAGGAACTTAGTAATAAAAGAACGGATTCTCTTCCAATAGAGAAGAAAACAACTCTAAGTAGTTCGGCAGTTGCTCTTCCTAGGTCCCCCTTAGGTAGCTCATTCTTTGGTAATTCTTCTTTATTAATATTGCCTGACCTTTTCTCTTCCAATACTCCTGTACCTTTCCTATAGCGTTCTTTAAATTCTCTAATAGTTTCTAGGTAGTCTCGTCGTAGCCTATCTACTTTACTTTGTACTATATTTTATTATCTACGTCCTTATAACTAACGATCTTTAAAACTTACTATTTATCTTCTTCCCGTTCTCTATACGTGTCTACTTTATAGACTAGTAGCTTAATATTCCTATATGCTAGCTCTAGTATTGCGATGTGCTATATAGGGTAGATCTTTATTTTAGCTAGTAGGTTTAACTTANANNTAACNNNTNAAATCCTTTATNTAATTTTAAAAGGTNCTANTCTAANNTAGTNNAANTTCTTACTTAGTNNTTAACTCTTAAAATTTTTATATAGTAGCCATACTTTATCCCCCTCCTTAAGATCTAGTCCCTTAGATCTCTTAGCGTCGTAGTACTTTTTTATTCTTTGCTATACTACCTTAGCTATTTCCGTAAGGTTTATATAAAGATTTATTAAAGTCTCTATTCTTTACTTAGCTTTGCTACTTATTTTCTTTACTTAATATAGCAATAATAATGTTCTTAGCTCGTATCTATAATTCGCCTTAAATGGTAATGTATCCATTTCTTTTTATGGTGTTGCATTGTATACAAACTATATAACTGGTAATAGCGATACCCAATTATTCTATGCGTGATTGATATAATACCTTAGATACTGCTCTAGTGTCTAGTTTAATCTTTCCGTTTAACTATCTGTCTGTAGATAATATGCGGTAGAAGTTACTGCTTAAACTCCTTACTCCGCTAAGAATACTTCCTAAAATACTACTACGAATCTTAGATCTCTATCTAATATAATTTTGCTTAGTGCTCTATATTTTATAAATACTTCTTTAATATAGATTCTAGCGATATCTTCCACTAAGATTTCTTCTATACAGGCTATAAAGTATCCCTACTTTATAAGCTTATCTACTATTACTAGGATTATATTATAATCTTATCCGGTAATAGGGTCTCTTAATTTTAGTAACTTAATAATAAAGTCCCATAATATAACCTCCTATAGTCTCTCTAGTATTTTAATAGGTTATAGCCCTCTATATAGCTTATACCTTATTAGTTTATTCCTTTAGTAATCTAAATACTCTTTAGTAACCTTCCTAGCTATTCTCTAAATTCCGTTAATAATATACTCCTCCTAGAGTCTTAACACTAAGCCCGTAACTCCGTTATATCCTTAAGTTAGTCCCTTATAGAATTCCTCTATAAACTACTCTACTATACTCCTTAGGATATACTTTACTTCTTGGTTTTTGTATATGTCCAACTATAGATCTTCTAGTTATGCTTTTAGAATCCTTTATACCCAAAAGCTTTCTAATATCTTATAGACTTTTTTTAACTCGTCCTCTTAAGTTGCTATAATCTTTAGATAATTATACCTAATCAATCCGTTTATATCCTTTTATAGTAAAGCCCCTAATAGCTTATCATTATTTTATAGTTTAGCCTTTTAACTTAGCGCATTAGCTCGCGTGTTATCTATACCCTTAGTATACTAAATTTCGAAATAGTATTTTATAAGTATCTCTACCCATCTAACCTATATTTAGTTAAGTTCCTTTATTATTAGGAATCCTATTAGGTTCTTATAATCTATTTTAACTATAAATAGTTTTTCTATGCCTTATAAGAATGCTCTTTATTTCTTTAGTGCTGTAACTATACCTAATAACTCCTTATTATAGATGTTATAGTTTAACTCTAGTAGTATTATTTTTCGACTATAGTATGCCACTAAATGCCATCTATCTGGATGTTTTTATATAAAATATGCTCCTAGTATAAAGTCTAATATATTTATTTCTATAACCGTCTCTAGTCCTAGTTAATAGATCTTAAAAACTGGCTCCTAGGTGAATAATTCCTTAACTTTCTTAAAGAGTTCTTGCTGTTCCTCTCCCTATACCTATAGTTCTTCTTTCTTTATTAATTGTATAAATAGTTTAATATCCTTTAACTATTATGCTATAAACCTTCTGCAGTAATTATAAAACCTTAGGAATAATCTTAACTATATAACGTTCTCTAGTTCTTACCAATTTACTATAGCCTTAATCTTCTTTAGATCTATACTAAGTTGGCCTAGTTTAATAATAAATCTAATAAAATCGGTCTTCCTGGTGAAGAACTCGCATTTTTTAATTACTACTAGCATTCGCTCCTCTTATAGTCTCTTTAAAACCTATTTGACGTATTCTCCATACTCTTCCTTATTTATTAAGTAGATGATAATATCGTTAAGGTATACTATAATAAATTTATCTAAATGTTCTCCTAATATATTATTAATACGTTTCTAGAACGTTGCTAATACGTTTATAAGCCCAAATTGTATAATTAGTGGTTTATACAGTCCTTCCTTTAACCTAAAGGCTACCTTCCATTTGTCGCCTTCCTTAATCCTAATTTAATGGTACGCCTATCTTAGATCTATCTTTATAAAGATTTGCGCATTACCTATCCTATCTTAGATTTCGCTAATTAAGGGTAAAGGATACCTATCCTTTCTAGTGATGCTATTTAACTGTCTATAGTTAATACACAGTCTTAGTTTGCTATTTTTTTTTAGTATAAACAGTACTAGATAGCCCGCTAATAACTGCGATGGTCTAATATATCCCTTTTATAAGTTTTCTTAGATAAACTCTTTTAATGCTCTACCTTCTTCTTTAGTAAGCTTATAGATTGGAAAGAACCTTAGACTTATTCTTGGTTCTAATTCTATTTTATAGTCCTATACTACATACTCTAATAGCCTTTTACTCTTAGGTAACTATAGTTTCTTACCATACTTATAATATCTTTTTAGTATATAACTTAATCCTTTTTCCGTTTCTTTATAGGTCGCTTTTACTTAGTACTATACTAGCTTGGCTTATTGTTACATCTTATAGCGTTAAGTATCTTTAATATCGACCTAACCTATAACCTAATTAATCTTTAGATTATATTCCTATAACTAAGGCATTCCTAATACTGCCTTATTATTCCCTAATGGTAATATATTAAAGGATATCTTAACTTATCTTCCTTTAATGGTTAGCTAAACTGGTCCCGTTTTAAGATTAATAATACCTCCTCTATAGGCTATTAGGTCTCCTAAAATTGTTATTAATAGGTAAGGACATTCCTTTTACCTATATGGTAATCCTATTTTTTTTACTATTGCTAGCGAGATATAGTTCCTTATTGCTCTACTATCTATTAATACCTCGAACTGTTAATTTTACTACTTAATTTATAAATTTAGGTGTTGTCCTTAAATTTTTTTAAGGGTCTAAGGCTCTATTACTAGCTCCCTCTAGTCCTATAGGCCTCTACTTTTCCCAACTATTAGCTACTAGATCCTATTTATACTTAGTCCAACTTAGGCCAATACTTAGTTTATTTTTTTATCTTTAATGTATTATAGACAGGTGTTCTCTAGATATTCCCACCATTATTATTTATTTAGGTATTCTTCCGTAAGGAATCTTTCTAGTTAAAGTATTAAGTCCCCTTGTTCTTAAACTTCTACTAGGTATTAACCATGTATATACTTAACGTTTTAATATTTTGCCTTGTCCGTCATCCAATACATCCTTATTAGATACTTTTAATTTTTGTTTTTTAGTGTCTTATATATATTACACGCATCATCCACATATGCTATCTATAATAGTATATAATATGCTTAATGTCTTAGGTTAACTCTTAGCTTGTTTTTGTCCTTAAGTTTAAACCTTTTTTATATTAATCTAAGCGTTGCAACTTCGTTTGCGGGTATTAAGATTTATCTTTTACTTCTCTAGTCCTCTAATTACTCCTCTAGATCTTTTGATATTATAATTAAGGCTCCTTTAATATAAGTTATAGCCTTCTCTATAATCGGGTGGTCTTAGATAACTTTCTCGTCCAACCACATATAGAAATCTTCCCACTTATTATTGTGTTGTTGCCTATACCACTTTTAGTATAGCTGCTTAAGTGTATATAGCTCGTTTGTAAGGAAATATCTCTTCATTACTACGTTGTAATAGCCTTTAGTGTGTCGTTCTTTGAACCTAATAGGAATCCCTAGATCCTCTTTTTATTCCAGTTCGGTAAGCCACTTAGCTCTTAGTGTGCCTATTCTAGGCCTATTGGTGATCCTTTATACTAGCGCTCTATCCCTCATATATCCTAATATACTAGATCTCTTATCTAGTTTCTGTTCTTACTATAAGGTAATTCTTACCCTAAATTTCTTTATGGTTTCTTTTACGTCGCGTCTTATAAGTAGATCCTTAAAGTCTTCGTGCTTCTTAATCTTAGTATTAACTTTTTAATCTTTAGGCTAAACACTGTATTCCCCTAGTAAGTCCTTTAGGTCTATATATCTGTCTCCTAGTCTAATTGCTATTTATGCTGTAGATTCTCTAATCTATAAAGAAGCCTTTTACCTCTTGCTTATAGGTGTCCTAATTTATACTCTAAATTCTTAACTCCTTAGATTTTTTAATCCTAAGCTTACTTTTAACTTAAGCTTAGCTTTAGCCTTAGTTTAACTAGGCTTAACTAGTGTTCTTATCTCGTCTTAAGAGTCCTAGATCTCACTTATCTTATCTTAAAAGTCTTATACCGTTAGGAATTCTTATCCCAAGCTCATTTATATGTCTTTAAATTAAGCTACTACTCTACTCTATCGGTTTTTGTCTATTATAGGTCTTTAAGCTTACCTTATCTCTTCTTAAAAATCTTAGTTATCTCTTATCTCATCTTAAGAATCTTAAGCCTTTAGCCTTTTACCTTTATTAAGTAGTAAGCTAGTACTAGCAGTTATCTACTTGTTTAATCGTCTCTAGATATTACTCCTTCCGTCTTATAAAGCGATGGATGCCGTATCTAATGGTGTTATAATACCCGTTACTAAACCTTACTCTATAGCGGTTTCAGTCTCTGCTTTTATTGCGTTATTAAGGTTTAGATACCCCCAGTTAGTTCCTTTACTATTCTTATTACTGTTAATTAATAAGTACTTTAACTCCATTGTTATTATTGCTAATTATTATCCGTATATTACTATAATATCTTAATCTAGCTTATAGAGTTAATCTTGTTCTTCGTCTAACTCTTTAGTTCCTCTAAGTCCTTTTAACTCTAGCTCTTATGGCTAATAGCTTACACTATACTTAGCGTCTTTATAAATTTAGCATGCGTTATTATAATAAAACGCAAAACTTTTAATTAAACACTCTTTTGTTCCTCGCAGTATACTATTATCCCTTTATACGTGTATGTTATATACTATTAGTTTAGTTCCCTTTATTATATAGTAACTCTAACCATCTTTATAATCCCTTATAAAATAACCCTATTTTCCATAATTTATATAAGCTCCGTCTCTAAACTATTAACTTTATTATAGAGTCCGCCTAAACGTCTTCTACTATTAAGATCCCTGGTTTAGCCTCTACTCCTTAGTCCTATAATTACTAGATCCTTAACCTCTAGGTTTTTATAGTTTCTTACTTCCTCTCTTATAGGCTTCTTTAGTACCACTTAGGTCTATTAGCTCTGCGCTATACCATAGTTTCTAACTTAGCTTTAGTCGTTGTGTACTCTGCGCCTTATATAACTATAAAACTCTATCCTAGCCTCTCTTAGCCTGTTCCCTTTAGAAGATCCTATTATTAATCTTAATTNCTTAATCTATTAATTTCCTTAGGGTNTCCGCATNTTCTATTAGAATAATTACGTCCTAGANNTTAGCCTTAAGTCCCTATTTATACTGTGCTATAAGCGCCTTATTATTCCACTTAAGTTATATAGCTAGCGTTTAGAATTATATTATATACTTAATTGTTAAAGTCCGTTATGTTAGGTCCTAAAGCTTTCTTTCCGCTATAGTTGTTACTTTTAGGTCCCTAAATATCTGTATAAGTCGCTTTATAAATCCATTCTAGCTTAAAAACATAAACCGTACTTCTTAGTTCGTTATTGTTATTCCGTTAGTCTATATCTCTATTAAGTAGGGTTTAAACTATTTAAGTGCCTGACCCGTTAGGAATAGTCCTGCGTATGCTACTTAATCCATAATTATTACCAGCTTTGCTCCTTCCTACGTAACCTTAAAGTGTATTTGCGTAAGGAATCCCTTAAGCTTTAATCTTTCTCCTAAGAATCTTTCAATTAATAGTAACTTAACCTTTACTGCTCCTATCCCATTAATTCTATTTTTGAGTATTACGTTATTTTCTATTAATCGATCCACTATTTCTTATAATTGTCCTACCGTCATAGGTTGTTGCGAGTCGGTGTCCGCTATACTAGTGTCACCCTCTAACCTTAAAGTAGTTGCCACCGTTAATAGCGTTATAGTGGCTGCTTTTAGTAGCATGTTATTTGACTTATTAAAACTATAACCGTGGTAGTGATTGTGTAACAAAGCCTTATAGTAGGGACTATGGTAGACTTATTAATGGGCTAGGTGTATAGGTATTGTAAGTAAGTTAACAACGTAATAACAACTGGTGGAGTAGTTGCCCAACAGATTAACTCTAATTATATTCTAAGAATTACTATAAGGAAGGAACTATCTAGGTAGGGACTGAGGGTCCTTAAATACACAACCGTACTCCTATAAAATCCTTCTTATACGTAATATACGTCTTATACGTAAGGTACGTGAGTTCCCTTCGTTCCTCTCGTTCCTTTTGTAGCACCTTATGTAACCTCGGTTACCATTCTTCGTTATATAGTTCTACGGGTTCCATCCTGGACCGTGCTTGTATTAACTAACTAGCTTCTTCCGACTCCTCTCCAAGTAGTTGTAACATTGTACTTAAAGCGTCCGTAACAAATAGGGGCAAATCTAGTAGAGTCGTGGGGTAGGGTCGCTTAGGTATAGTTTATAAGGGGTAGTAGTTTAGCCTAGTTATCCTAAAAGTAGTTAATAAAAGGCCGGAGTTTCTAGTCTAAATATTAATTTATAATCTCTATCTAGCCGTTTATTTGGGGGTAGTATACTATAAAAAGCTTTAGCTTAATACCTAGGATTTAGGTAAACTTATTTTAGAAGGCTAATATAAACTACGGCCTATAATTAGATATAATAGTATAATAGTGTAAATTGGATATCGCCTACTATCTTGGCATTTTCCTATATTTATAGAGCCTTCGGCTTCCTTCCTTCTTCCCTTTATTATATATATATTACGACTCTACCAGTTACCGGAAATACACTCTTTTCTTTCTTTCTTACTAACTAATTACAACTAACCGACCGACTGACCGACTGATTGACTAACCAACAGACAGACTAACAGACTGACAGCACCGTGACTTTCTATCTTAGAGAGGTCGTACCCTCCTATATATTTTATGGCATTCCATATAGGGATAACGGCAAGCTCTTTGGATTAGAAGTCTAGTGCTATATACACAGAAGACATATAGGAATATACTATAACTATAGAAGAACTGCTAGCTAGACAAACAAGATAGTAGAACTAGAGAACTAGAGAACTAAGCGGTATTAGATAGTAAGGGGAGCCAGGCAGACCCCGTATAGAAAGACAGCAAAAAAGGTAGATAGTTAGACTTAATACATAGGCCAAAGAGTGGCAATAGGAAGCAAAAGGGTGCAGGTTAAAAAGGTCTCGGCAATTAGATTCGGTGCCTATACTTAGAAATTAGATATTAAGCAAACTAGTGAGCCTATTAGATAACGTCTTAGAGTTACCTAATACTTACCACCTACACACGGACATAGCCAGACCTTTATTAAAGATGTAGAGACGGTAAGCCAAGGGCTAATTAATTAGATGGAAACGAGATCTAAGACATCTAGCGGCGAAGGAAGTTAGTACTACCCTTTATAAACAAAGGAGACAGTACCGAGCACGGTTGCAAGCACACGAGATCAGATCTGTCCTTAAAAGCTTCCTATTCTAGCTTAGCTTTATCCTCTTTTAAGTCATCCGGATTATATTAGTAGCAGCTTTAGAGGCGTTCCGTAAAGAAGTAGATGCAAGTAAAAGTAAGAGGCTTAGTAGTACCCTACCGCGCGGAACGACGGCAGGCCGAAATTGATGGACGTATCGAGACCTAGCAGTGGTAGAAAATGGAAACTCTGTGTTCTCTTAGGGAGACCCCCCCTTAGGCGTCAAGAGGTAGGTGCCCTCCGTTAGGGACATGGCCGTATAAGTAGACTAGCTAAAGCATAAACTAATACCAGGACAGCCATCTGGGACACCCTCTATTAAGACCACAGCTATACAAGTAGGCCTACCGTAGCGTTTACCCGTAACACCTAGGACCGATAACCTTTAGTAGACAAAGGATATAAACCGTAAGGACCACCTATAAGCTTCCGAGGAAGCTCTAAATACACGTAACTAGTAGTCGATAGCTCAAGACAAGATCTACGTTGTAACCCAGCCTATACCAGCCCCAGGAACTATTGGAACTCTGTACTTCATAGGACAGAACATATCACAGTTTATCGAGCAGTACGAACGACTATGCGCCCGATATCACGTCACGAGCAAGGAGAAGCACCAGGGCCTTCCGGAGTACTGCGATTACTAGATAGGGATGTGGCTTTAAAGCCTACCTAAGTTTATAATTGGTAACTAGACGGAGCTTATAAGAAGGCTTAGGACCGAATATTAAGCCAACGACTACTACCGATGTATAGAGACGAGAGACTTTGTGGAAGCTTTTGTTTAAATATCTACGGAACAGCCAGGCGACTTACGTCACTACGTGCAGGACTTTACTACTATCTTAGCTAAAGCGGTAGCCGTAGGAAACCTTACTAAGCAAGAGAAAGGGTGGTGGTTTATGCGAGGACTCCCTATCGAATTCCGCAGGCACGTAATGGAAATAACAGGAGCCGTAGCAGACGAGCCTAGAACCCTTATTTTTAAAAGACTAAAGGAGGCCGTAGAGTTAAGGATAGTGGCTATAGAGGGCGCCAAGTAAATAGATGTCCTTCCGGAAAAAGACGCCCTAAATGTCCGGCTTATACAAGAGCTTCGGCAGTAAAGGGATGAGCTTAACCGCAGGAGAGAAGGAAGACTTTTTGACCTAGCTAGGCTAGGTGTATACGGAGGAGCCCTAATGCAGCAGCAGTCACCCTCTACCGTAGACAAGAAAATGGACGAAATGGTAAGCCAACTAAGGAGTCTAAAATTGACCAAGACGGAGCTTGCGGTAGCTGCACGGTCGATGCCGCTCCTTAATCGAATACAAATAGACCCAAAGAAGCTTATAACGCTTTCAAATTAAGCCGCAGCTTAAGGCCCAGCGTAAGGATATGGCCTAGCACTAGGATACAAAGACTGGCAGAACAGTACCTGGGCTCCCTTTACTCCACAAGACTTTCAATATCCGCACGATTTTTAATATCCGCAAGACTCTCGATATCCGCAGGATTCTACTACCTTTGGACGGCCGCAACGGGACGCACTGGGTCAGCAAGGTACGCGAGGACAAGACTAGTGGACCTGTTCTAAATGCGGAGGAAGTCACCGTTTTACTAAGTACGAATATTAAGGGCTAAAGGATCTTATCCAGCGAGGATTCGTGTATATGGATTAAGGAAGACTAGTAGCGGGGACACGCGACCGACCTAGACCTGAACTTCCGTGGCTCGGCGATAAAGAACGGCTAGAGGGTATCAAGGACTAGCTCCGTATATACTAAGGAACAGACCCAGATAGACCAAAGAGAGAACAGACGCAGCAACCGGCTTTCCATGACGGAGTAGTGCCGAAGAACAGTGACAAACTACGTACGAACTGGGAGGACTACTATCAAGCACGACCCGCAGACTCGGTAGTAACGCCTAGCCAGCAACGTCCGCAGACCCTTAGAGACAGCCGTATAACCAGGACAGCTGTTAAGCCGCAGGCTCCGCAGCAGGTGGCGCAGGCTCCGCCGCAGGAGAAGAATGTACGACCAGGAGACTACGTCTAGATTGGGTCACAGCCTGCGGATGAGACAGCTGAAGCTAGGAAGAAGAATGAATCGTCTGATCCTTGGAGACGGTCTTGGAGACGGACGCTTGACCAGGTCAGCCATTGACCCGCAGCAGGCTCCGCAGGTGTGGAATGTTTGACTAGGGGACAGTCAAGTTCTAAGGTGGGGGAGGGGACGCAGGTGACGTATAAAAGATTTCTATTTATCTGCTTAATTACAGTATTTCCTAAAGCCCGTTTTCTTGTTTACTTTCTTGATCGCAACGCGTTGAGACGCGTCAGTCGCGACGACCTACTGCTGTCAGCACAGCTCACCGCCTGTCGCCGAGCTAATAGCGATTTTCCATCCCGGGGATGGAAAATCCTGATTGGTCCATTCAGCAATAGAGCCGGCAGAACTCTACACCGCCCCTGGAAATGCGCCAGCTGCACGATGAGAACGGTACCGAGAGCCTCAATTGATTGCACGGATATAGAGCCGATTGTACGATGCAGAGCCAGACGCAGAGCTGCACGCAGAGCTGCACGCAGAGCCTTGATCAAATCGAGTGACTGCACAGAAGCCGCGACTGGTCGAGGAATCGGATCAAGCCTGAGCCTCGATGTCAGCACGTCGCCGTCACTGAATCGAATCAGTCGAATGTCGTTAAATTGGAGCCTTCGACCGGGCCGACCTTGTTCCTTATTCGAACGACAGCTGATCGCAGTACGACTGCCACTGCCATCCGAATTCAGTACTGCGCTAGCTGCACGACAAGGACGGACACTGCGGCAAGAACGGGACCCGTACAAAGGCAGCAGCATAATATTAAAAACAAGCAGCATACGGAGAGACTAACAAAGATGCTCTGCAAGAGATCGTACATAGGGCACAGCTAACCACGATAAACCCAAGCTATCCTCATGCGACTAAAGACAGGACCGAGCCGTGTCTAGCTAAGCTAGTAAAGGACCTTATCAGGGGTTACAAGAGGAACAGGAATTAGACGTATAGGAGCCAGCACTTCTTAGAGATCGTCTTAACGAAAGGACTGTATTATGGATAGAAGGGTAAGGGATATACGACGGAAGTAGTTATAATAGCCAAGAAGCTGCCACCGGATAACCTCAAAGATATAGAGGACGGCTTAGGTGAAGGGCAGAAGCTAATAGAACAACAATAAGGGACTAAAAGTAGAAGGCAATTCTAAGGAAGGTTCTTAAGACGGAAGAAGATTAGGGCCTACAGTAGCAGCCGCAGAGCAGCTATAGAAGATATCCTAGAAAAGCGCCGGGCCTGTTATAGTGGTTTAAAGGAAGCTACTAATAGTGCTCGTAAAGGAGGAAGTCTTAAGACGGGTCTCTAGATTAGACGTCTGGTGGACACTAAGAGCCTTAATTGACTACGGATGCAGAGCCCCAATTGATTGACTATATAAATACAAAGCTTTAACAGAACGACTGCACAGCTAGAGTCTTAATTAATTGTCCGCAGATGCAGAGCCTACGGATGTAGAACCTAGGTCGTATGTATAGTAGAAGATACCTTGAGTTAAGCCAGAGCCTTAGTTAAATCTTAATTAATCGGACGCCGCCTTTACAGTCAAGTCGGATTAAATAGAGCCTTCGGTCGGGCCGACCTAATACCCTATTTAAACGTCAGTTAATTATACGTTGTTACAGTTAAATTAAATTAGTTACCCGTCGCCGTTAGACGTCTTCAATTAGCAGTTAATAATTCTACAGTAGCAGACAGATAGGCACTAGGCCTAATTAGGAAACCAGTACACGGCCAGAAGATTATCGGAAGCGCCGCCAATTAACGTTTTAGAGCCTCTGCAAGAGCTTCCCTCTTTAACCCCCCCTTAATCAATCAATTACCGCCCGTCTTAACGCCCGCGGACTAGTTAACTAGAACAATCTTTCCTGCAGATATAGATACGGAGCTTTACACGGAGTCTTATATAGAGCCTACGGATATGGAGCATATAGGTGCAGAGCCTTAATTGGACAACAGTACGGCGGCTTAACTAGACGCCTATAGATGCGAAGCCTTAATTGAACGGCAGATGCGGAGCCTTGACTAATCGGACGTCTACACGGAAGCTTTGATCAACTATCTACGGATGTAAAGCCCCAGTCGTACGTGCAGTAGAAGACACCTTGAGTCAAGCCAGGGCCTTATCAAATCTCGATTAGCTAAACGTCGTCTCCGCATTCAAATCAGGACAATCAGATCCTTTAACCGGGCCGACTTTCTACCTTAATTGAACGACCGAACGATCAGTTGCAGCACGTCGTCGCTGATCAATTAGACAGTCGAAGAGGGACTTTACTCGGCTGGATTTTCAACCTTATCTTTAAATAATACCCCCCTAACACGCAGTACCTAAGTTGAGAGAGGAAGATGGAGACGGTAGAGGCGGAAGGAGGTTTGACGCGTTAATCGCGTCGTGAACGCGCTAAGATAACCAAGGCCCTTAAAAACGATAGTTACGAGAGCAATACAAAAGACACGGTTTATGTGGCAGCAGTAGCCCCTAGTGCACCACGATTAAAGCGTATGGGGAAAAAACTACGCCCTAAGGATTAAATAGTGTTAACAAGAAACCGCGTAATGGCTAAAAAGAGAGCAGAGCAGCTGGCAATAACAGCCACTATAGCAAACTAATTAACAACTAAGAAAACAAATATAACAACAAACATGCAGATTAAGGTGCTAACTAACCTAGTTATGTCACTACTAGGGGCGTTAGAGGAGTAGAAAGAGGCATAAGTAAATTAAATTAAAGTTATTACCGAAATGTTTACAGAGTAGATTGACGCGATTAGAGCAGAGGTTACGGAAAAAATAGAGGTAATCTAAACCTAATTGTCCAACATTCAAGCACCACTGAGCGCGGCCCCGTCGTACGCGGATATTGCCTGTATGCCGCCAAGCAGTTAACCAAGCAACTTAACATCCTTCCCCTTAAGAAATACTATACCATTAACTATTACCGACATACTGTACTATATAGTTAATATATTTAGAGTTAAAGAGGAAAATAAGAACGAAGCACAACTGGGGGTAATTAGGTAAGCAATTAAAAATGGTATACGCACTACGGAAGGCCACAAGAGCTGGCGCTATGCAGCAGTAATTAAAGACCCTAGGAACCCTATACGCATTAGGATAACTTGTAGGAATAAAGCTGAGCTCTAATGTATAAAAGAAGCGGCTTAGAAGACCTTAGCACCTAGTGTTTGGGTACTGCGAGACCAGCTCTACCTAGTAAAAATTAACAACGCCAATTAAACAGCAGTTCTTAATTAGGAAGGAAAAATTCGAGATAAAGTAGTAGAGGTGCTAGGAAAAGAGAACAATATATATATAGCCCAGATAGGGTAGCTTAGTAAAAAAGACATAGGAAAGGCATATAGATTAATGGTAGTATACGTTACTAAAAGCAGTGAGGCAGCACGGTTGCTGTAGGACCAATACTTTTACATCGTAGGGGAATTAGCCTATGTTAGAACCTATAAACCTAAAAGCGGCCTAACGTAATGCTACTGGTGTTAGACACTAGGACATAAAGCATTTATATATATAAGACCGCAAGTATATACTAAATGCGCTTAAAAAGGACATTATTATAACAACTGTTAAGGATAAATCCCAAAATGTATACCATACGGAGGACTATATAAATCGTTTAGTAAAAATTATTAAGTGCTTTACCCTTCCCGCTATATATAAGACACTTTAGGTACTTTAACTAAATATCCGAAAGCAGAGCATAGTATAGTAGAGCCTAATAAACAATAAACAACTAAAAGATTTTGGAGTATTAGCAATATTAGAGCTATACGTATAGAAAACGGACGATATGGTTATAACAGTCCCTATAGGACACTTAAATTGGACTAAGGTAATACCCTTGGTCTAGCGTAAAGAGAGGTGGGCGGTATAAAGCATGCTTTAGATTTAAAAAGATATTAAGGCTGAATAGGTGCCAGTACAATCGGCAGACCTTACCGCGGCGGTGCTGCGCCTTCCCAACTGATTAGTACTGGTAGTGTCGGTATACGTTAAGGGAAAGAATATAGAAGCACTATAGGATATAACTGATAAACTATACTAACTAATCTAGGAAATATAGAATAAGATAGGTATATGAACCGATATAATACTTATAGGAGACTTTAATCGGCATGACTAGCTATAGGGAGAAAATAACGTCTCGCTAGCAAGACAGGGAGAAGTTAACCCGATTATTAATCTTATGGGAGATTACTCCCTGCGTAGCCTGCTGCCTAGGGGTATAAAAATATGGCAAAATAGTGGCCGCGAGTTAATAATTAACCTGATCCTAGCGTTAGACGAGCTAGTATCTATAATGGTAAAGTATATAGTATATGGGACAGAATACGGATCTAATTATAGGGTAATTAAGACGATATTTAATATTACGGTCCCTAAACGCGCTATAGAATAAAGAATGCTCTTTAAGAACGCACTATAGAATGAAATTAGGAATAGGATTACTACCGCCCTCTATATTATCCTAGTAGGCGGTAGAGTGTAGTAGCAAACAGACCGGCTTATAGACGTAGTGCTAGAGGTAGTCTATGTATTAACTCTAAAAGCTAGACCTTTACTATATATAAAAAGGTGGTGGATAATAGACCTTATAAAGCTCTGCTGGGTATATACCCACTAGAGGAACCGGGTAAAGAACTAACGCTAAGCGGGCCAAATATTACTAGAACTAGAGTAATAAGTAAAGGAGGCCTCTAAGGAATACCACGATGCAATACGGAAACAGAAAAGGATATATTAGAATGACTTCCTGGCCGATAACGTAAATATTTAGTAAGTAGTAAAATACCTTAACCTAAGTGGTAACTCAGCGTTTAATAAGATACCACCGTTAGTAAGGATAAATAGATCCACTATAGAAGGTAAAGATAAGCAAGCAGCGGAGCTGTTAACTACGTTCTTTCCCCCACTACTAACAGGAATAGAGGATGAGGGCCCGCGGCCTTAACGAACGCTAATACTAATACCGCGTCTTATAATGGAAGAGGTGGAACGGAAGATGTTTGCGGTAAAGCTATAGAAAGCGCCAGGGGATAATGGCCTACTAGCGATAGTGTGGAGGCAGATATAGCCGGAAATAAAAGATAGGGTCCTGCTCCTTTTTTAGACCTTACTAGATAAGGGCGACCTTCCTTACTAATAAAGAAATGCTAAGATTATACTACTTAAGAAGCTAAATAAAGGAGACTATATAAAAGCAAGGGTATAGAGGCCTATCTCTCTGCTATCTACGCTAGGTAAGGTGCTAGAGTTTATAGTTGCTAAGAGAATATTGCACGCAATAGAGACCTTTAGACTACTGCCTATAAATTACTTTAGGGTAAGAAAGAAGCGCTCTACTAAATAGGCGCTGCTACTACTATAAGAACATATCTACAACGCGTAGAGGGCTAAGAAGGTGCTTAGCCTTATTAGCTTTAACGTAAAGGGTGTATATAATGGAGTATATAAAGAGAGGCTATTATAAAGGCTTATAGCAAGAGGTATACCGCTAGTGCTAGTGCGGTAGATTAATGCATTCTACTCTAATTAGACGGCGACTATCTTGGTTAACGGCCATACCTCTAACTAGCAACAGTTATTATAAGTAGGACTACTGTAAGGATCGCCGCTCTTACTAATACTGTTTCTCTTTTTTAACGCTGACCTAGTTTAATACCGGCTTAATATAAATGGAGGCTTAATGGCGTTTGTGGACGACTATAATATATAGGTTATAGGACTATCGGCAGTAGTAAACTGCGAAGGTATTTAGGCTATTATTAATAGAGTAATAAACTGGGAGAAACGAAGCGGCGCAACATTTAAAGGTAAAAAAACCATATTAGTGCACTTTATAAGAAACGCGGACCAGACTAATACTACCCTATTTATAATTAAAGGAAAAACAGTTATACTAGGGCATATAGCTAAGATCCTAGGGGTAATTATGGATGCGGAGCTTTGGTATAAGCAATATATTGTAAAAGCAGCCACTAAGGGCCTTATCGCAGTTATGGCACTAAAGAGACTTCGGATAGTATCCCCTTCGATTATAAGACAGCTATTTAGGGCAACGGTAGCGCCAGTGGTGGACTACGCCTTAAATATCTGGATGTATGCCTGCGGGGGTTCCGCTATAGCCATAATGAATAGGGTGTAAAGAATTGGAGCGCAGGCAATTACAGGAACTTTCTGTATAGTAGCTATAGTTATTAGGGAGGCCGAAGTAAGTATACAGTTAGTACGCGAGCGGCACTTGGAGAGGGCCACTAAGCTATAGGTCGACCTCCGCATGCTGTATAAGATAAACCCACTATTAAGGCTCCGCATGAAGGTACTCTAAAGGTTTACGTCCCCACTGTAGAAGATAGCCTATATACACCGATATACACTAACAGATAAGATGGAGGTTATTTAACCCTATATGGTACCACCATAGGAAGACTAACTGCCTATAAGTATTAACCTAGATAAAGATAAGGCAACTAAAATAGCTAACTCTACTTAAGGGATACAGATCGCAACGAGCTCGTCTGGGAGGAGAGGTATAGTAGGGATAAGAGGTGTTGTCCGTAACACCCTTAGTAATGCGCCAAATAGGGAAGCGGTTATATACTTAATTATACTAGAACCTAAAGCAGAATAGAACCTATACGCGGCTAAACTAGCGGCAATATTAATGGCGATAAAATGCTTACTGCTGGATCTATAGGGGAAACAGATTACTATATTTACTAGTAATTAGGCAGCACTACTAGCACTTAGCTAACCTAAGTAACAGTCTAGCTAAATGAGTATTACATAGATCTATAATACAGTCCGCACGCTAAGGTAAAAAAGTAACCGCTTTCTTATTATATGGGTCCTATAAGGGGAGTTTAAACTAGGTAAGAAGGTAAAAGAAGTAGTATAGCAAGCCACTATATAAGGACGCCTACCGCGAGGACAACAATACTAGGCTAAGGCTATAATAATAAATACCGCAAAAACAAAACAGTGGGGTAGAAAAACACTGCCGGAAGGAGTAGGAAGGTACTTAAGAAAAATAGATATAGCGCTACCAGGTAAATATACCCGTAGGCTATATAACTCCCTTAAATAAGAAGAGGTAAATGTGTTGGCCTAGTTACGGACAGGAATAATATAACTTAATAGGTATCTGCACCGCATCGGAGCGGCAGAATTAGATTAATGTGATTACGGACAGGCAAGAGAAACAATTAAATACTTCCTCTTTAGGTGTATAAAATGGATAATATATTGAGAGCAAATGCTGTAGCAAACAGACACAAAAAGAGGTAGCTGTTCTGCCCCATACTGGCTCGAGCCTCGTTCCGGAAAATTCCTGCGTCATACCGGAACAAATCGTCTTTAAAAAGGAACGATTCGTGTATCGGTTTTACCGTCTTAATTCCGGAACAATTGCTTCATTCCGGAAAAGATCTTTAAAAGATTAGGCCAATTATAAGGTGGTACAGCAGCGCATGGCTATGCACGAATCGTGAAGCTCTTTGACATATATTATACTAATAACTTCGGTTTTCTTCCCCTCTTAATCTAATTGGTAAATCGTTATCGCATAACGTCCAAAACAGCCTTAAATTACCCCAACCATGCGTATACGACGTCGCCAAAACGGCTAGTTGATAAGCCTAAGTTTGGTGGTTTGTTTGTATTTTATACCTAAGTGCAAGGCATTTCTCGTGAAACCTCCTGAGGTGTTAATTTTCTTGTTGCAATTACCCGATTAGACTAGCGCAGGGGCTCCGAAAGTCGAACTTCGACGTCTATTAAATTTTCTCATTCGTCCTTCCTTATTTACTGCCTCTACGTATAACTCAATTATATCCTTAACGAGATGCACGTCTTATCTGTAAGTTCTAAATATATATTAACTTAATTGCCAGCTTGAATCTGACACCAGCAACAGCAATATCAACCTCCGCGATAACCTCCGCGACAACCTCCGCGACAACCTCCGCGACAACCTCCGCAACAACTCCGCGACAACCTCCGCGACAACCTCCGCGATCACCTCCGCGACCACCTCCGCACCTAATGCGATTGCCTCTCCTTCTACTGCAGACGACTCCTATAACGTTTCTCACGCTATTTCTGCTTTTTCAGTTATAGTAAAGCCTGCATTTACTAAGTATCTGGAAGAAACCAGAGTTAACTAGCCTGTAAGAGGCCATAGAAGGCTTACTAGTACTTAGCTAAGCGCTTAATTAAAGTAAGCCTAACAGGAGACCTTATCGCAAAGTCCTATACTGCCTTAATTAACAATAGCAAATAGAGAAGGCAATTAATTAAGCCTACTATAAAGGCTGCGTAAGACGAAGGAAAGGAAGACCATAAAGTGAGTAAGGTTAGCGACTAGGAGAAATCTAAATCGTAATCGCGCTAAACCTAAATAGGCAATTAGTCTATGGCTGGTAGAACCTCGGAGGGCCCGGTTTTTAAGAGATCTTAGTAAGATTGGAGCTTTGCAAGATTTTTAATTTTTAGTGTTGGGGAACGCAATCAATCACCCCCTACCTAACTAGCTTCCACTACTTGTAGGCTGTATCTATAACGCGGAAAAGCCTTTAAATATACTTATTAATCGCAGCGTAATCTGGTTTAGATGGAATTTGATAATATTATAGTAGTTAGAGGGGGGTAGTAAAATTTAATCCCTAGAGCCTTATAAAATCTCATTAGAAAATTAAGATTTTATATTTTTATCCTAAATATACTCCACTAGATAATAAATTATAATATTAAGGATATATTATTACTTATTTTACGCCTAAAATTAATAAGATTATATATTAATCATTATTTATAACCATTGACTACACAGTACTTCCTAAATCTGCTTATAGAAATGGCCAAAATCTAATAAAAAGCTCCACTAAAAGCTTTATATAGCTTCAAATATAGTATCAAATCTTTTCCGGAATGACGCAATTGTTCCGGAATCAAGACGATAAAACCGATACACGATTTGTTCCTTTTTGAAGACGATCTATTCCGGTATAAAGCAGAAATTTTCCGGAACGAGCCGTGTGCCGATATGGGGCAGAACAGTAGCTTATCCTTCTATCTTAGGGGGAAGGCGCTAACTAACCCTAGACAGTAGATACTAAACATGGACGCGGTCCGAGCGACAGTAAAATATACAATAGCCACTAGACGACTTAAGGCAGAACCGGATTAATAACCCGTCCACCATAGTTAGAAACCCCCCCCCCCCCTCCCTTTACGCTTTAACCAACCTATACCACGCACCCTTGTGCCACCAGCAGATCCCGCTTTAATTACTAAAGATAGAACACTAAACACTTAGAGGAACGGCCCCCCAAGACTACCTGCTACTAACCACCCACGAGATCTCGTAAAATAAGACATAAGTAATACTAGGGTGTATTAAATAAGGCATATATATAGGCTTGTACGAGAATATGGCGAAGACCAAAGGAAATGAAATTATGTAATATAGTACTAGTGCCCTTTAGGCTTAGTGCCTCCGGGCGGAATAAACTTCATCAATTAGACAGTCTTCGGCCAGCAGTCAAAGCAGGCATACAGGCACGCACGTAGGCACGCACGTAGACACGGACGTAGAATATGCAATGCAGAGCTATTGATGCACGGCCAGGTGCACAGCTAGACGCACAGCTAGACGCATAGCTAGATACAGGGCCTAATACAAAGCCACGGGCAGAGCCTTGACTGAGAAGCTGTGTACGATGCAGACCGATGTAGAGCCAGATGCAGAGTTTTGATATCAAATGACTAACTAAACGATCAAATCAATCCAGAGCCTCTGCTACCTTAATCTACTGCCCTGCCGCCACCGCTGCTGCCGCCACTATTCCGTCCAGCTATTTCGTCCTTGCTGTCTCGACCGACTGCTCCGTCTCTACTGTTCTAGATCTGTACCGCTGCTGGATCTGTTATACCGTCCAACTGTTCCGGCCGACCTGTTCTAGGCCTAATGCTGTTTTGACTGTTCTATTGCTGCTCTCCCGACCGCCACACCCTACCGTTTCGATCGCCCCGCCGCCGCTGTTCCGACTAGCCGCCTCCGACCGACTGCTATCGACCACTGCCATTGACCGTTCTGTCACTGCTGCTACTGCTGCTACTGCTACTGCTGTATTAACCGACTGCTATCGACCGTCTGCCGCTACCGAGATTTCTGCTACTAAAAGTTCTGCCGCCGAATGTCCTGCTACTTACTAACTGTTACCGAGTTCTCCTACCGAGTGTTCTACCGCCGACTGTTCTATCTTATTTTACCGCGCTACCTGTCTGCTTTTATTACTATTTATAACACTGTTACTGTTACTGCCGTTGCTGCTCTTACTGCTGCCGTTATTTCTGGTTTACTGCTGTCCTAGTTGCTACTAGTAGGAAGATCGGATATTAGCTATGGGTAACGGAAGGACACCGTAGAACAGTTTTATAGGAAGGCTGAGGATATAGTTACCCGCGTTCGTTTAGGGATATGCTTTCCTTTGTCTATTCTGCTTTTACTATACTCTCGTTTTGCTATTCTTTTATATTGTAGAACGTTAGGGGACAACGTTCTTAGTGGGGGAGGTATGTGGTGGTGTAGATTGGATGTCGCCTACTGTCTTGGCATTTTCCTATATTTATAGAGCCTTTGGCTTCCTTCCTTCTTCCCTCTATTATATATATATCACGACTCTACCAGTTACCGGAAATACACTCTTTTCTTTCTTTCTTACTAACTGATTACAACTAACCGACCGACCGACCGGCCGACCGACTGACCGACAGACAGACTGACAGACTGACAGCACCGTAACTTTCCATCTTAGAGAGGTCGTACCCTCCCATAATAGTATTTAGTAGCCCGTAAATTTGGTAGACGTAGTAGATATATAGGTCGCCTCTTTAGTATTAATATTTTTGTAATAGGGGATTAAGAACGGGCGCTTGCTAAAATAGTTAACTAGAATTATAACTATATCGTATCCGTTATGGTCTATAGGTAGCTTATAGAAATTTATAAAGATATACTGTTAGGGGCGTTCTGGTATCGGGAGTGGTTTTAATAATCCTAGGGTCTTATCTTGGGGGATTATAGATCTACGGCAGCTGTCGCAGTTCCGTATATAACGGTTAATATTTATAACTATTCTAGGCTAGTAGTACTGGTTACTAATAATCTTATAGGTCTTATTCTTTTTAGGGTAGGCCGTAGAGACCTAGGTATATGCTTTGGCAATAATCTAAGTCCGTAAGTTCTGTTCCTCTGCTACTACTAGCTATTTATAGTGCTTAGGTAGTCCGTTTTTAAAGGACTATAGGCTTATAACGTCCTTTGTCTTTTTATAGTACTTTTATAGGGAAGGGGCTGTACGGTTTACCTACAGCAGTTTATTAATAAGGTTAAGTTCTATAGAGTTAATAGGATATATCTTAGTGTCTAAAGAGTTTGTATTTAGTTCTGCCCGTATCTAGGGGTTAAGGTGCTTTAGTTGTAGTAGAGTCTAGGTTTATAATAAGATTTTTACGGCTACCTAGTTGTCTAGGTCCTGTCTACGCCTTATAAGGGTATCCGCACGGTTTATAGCGCCTAGCCTATATATAATTAAGAAGTTAAACTAAGATAAGATGTCCGCCTATTGCGCCTACCGGGCTATAAGGGCCTTTATTATTATAAAATATTTTAAGGCCTAATAATCTAAAACTACCTAGATAGGTTTAGGGGCCCCCTTTAGCTATACATGCTAGTGCTAAAAGCTAAAGATAATAGCTAGCATTTCTTTATTGTGGATAGGGTAGTTTAGCTTAGTGTTTATTATAGTCTTTAAATAGTATATAATAGGGTGCTATTCTCCGTCCGGTTGCTTCTAGGAGAAAATATTAGCTATTACGCTATCTAAGGCATTAGTCTTTAGCATTAAGGGCCGTTTTAGGTTAAAGTGGGCGAGTAAGGGAGCAGAGACTAGTCGTTTCTTAAGCTTATTAAAGGCCTACCTATATACAATGTTAAAGTAAAAGGGCTAGTCTTTTTAGGTAAGGCGATTAAGAGGCCTAGTAATCTTGCTATAGTCCTTAATAAAGCGTTAGTAGAAGTTACAGAAACCTAGGAATGATTATACCCCCTTTACGGTCCGTAGGGGTGCCTACTAGGTAATTACGGCCGTTTTCTTTAGGTCGATCTTAATTCCATCTATACTAATAATAAACCCTAGGTACTTTATACGCTTAATACTAAACTCTAACTTTTTAATATTAGCCTAAAGGCTAGCCTCGCGGAGCCATTATAGGACTTTATAGATATGCTCCTTATATTCTAGCTTATTCTTAAAGTAGATTATAATATTATCTAGGTAGGCCGTATAGAAGTTATTAAGGTAGTTAAAGAGTATATTATTTATATACCGCTAGTACGTAGCCAGTCCGTTAGTTAGTCTAAAAGGGAATACTTTATATTTATACGTTCCGTAACGGGTTTAAAATATAGTAAGATTCTTAGACCTAGGGTTTATTTTAATTCGGTAAAAGGCCTAGCGGATATTAAGCTTTATAAAGACCTTAGCTCTACTTATTTAGGCTAAAGTCTTATTAAGTAGGGGTAGCGGATAGCGGTCCTTACGGGTTATATTATTTAGTTTACGGTAGTTAATACAGAAATAGAGTTCTCTATTTAGCTTTTTAGTAAAGAAAATAAGTAAGTTAAAAGGGGCTTAACTAGGTTTAATAAAGCCCTTATCTAGGTTATTAATAAGGTACTACTTTATAGCCTATAATTTAGTAGTAAACTGCTAGTAGAGGGGGCTAAAGCTAAGGGTATTTTTTTTATCTAGCTTAATTTTAATTTTATAGTTATACAGTTAGTAAGGCGGGAGTATATTAAACACTACCTTAAAGAATACGTCTTTAAATTTCTAGTATTAATAGGGTAGTTTCTATTCTACTAGCTCCTCGTTTATAAGCTTACTTTTTTATCTACTAAGCTCACTTTCCTTTTCCTTAATTATTTAATTAATTTTATATAAGCTGGTGGTAAAGGAAACGGTATTAGGTTAGACTAAGTTCCGGTAAAATCCTACGGCGCTAATATAGTAAATATTAACTAGTAGAAGGTCCGTAGGTTTCTTTATAGCCGTTTATTAGACCGTATTTTGCGGTTTAGGGTTTATAGTCTTTCTTAGCTCCTATTCTATCTTCCGTAAATTATCCCTCCAATCTATTAGTTTAGTATATTATTTAATATTTTTAGCTTTCCTTTATAGTTATATAGGGCCTAAGCTCTCTATAGGGGACTTAGCTAGGTTATTACTGACTTCCTAAGTCTTTAGTATAGAAGGTATGGCGTAAATAGTCTAGGGGCGGCGTAGTATACGGATCCGTTACGGATTAAGCTATATATCCTTCTTAAAAGCCCGGTCCCTATATATTATATTAGCCTAGTAAACGGTGTTTATCTACGGCCGTATAAGGTTTTCTATTATAATACTGATTTCTTTTATAAAGGAAGGTATTAGGGGTATAGTTTCGGGCTAGGTAAGCCATCTATTCTATATATTAAGCTATAAGCCTAAATAGGCTAGCTATTTTCTCCTTAAGATTATATTATAGCTTCTAAGGTCCGTAATAAGGAAGGGGATATTATATTACCTTTATCCGTTAATACAGAGGTAGAACCGTAAGATAGTTATAATAGGTAGTCCTATATGTCCATTATACCCGTAAATAGTAATTAGTTTAGGCAGTTCTTTAAGGGGTATATTTAAAAAGTTAGCCAGTTTTATAGCGCACTTTATATTAATTAAGGTAAAGATATTTACTTCTAAGTTAGCTAAAGTAGAGGTTAAAACTTAGTATCTATTGCGGAATAAAGTATAAGGGATAGTGTAGCTTCTTCTACTAACTAGCCAACCTAGATTAATATATAACATATTAATCCCTTTTAACCTTAAAGAAGAGTCTTCCTCTAGGGTTTCTCTTTTTCTAACTCTATATTATCCTTTTAAATTAATAGGACCTCGTTTATTTTTGCCGCTATTAGGCAGTTCTTTATAAAGTGGTTTTTTTTAGCTGTATAAAAAGTAAGCTCCTTAATTACTAAGGGCTTATCTACGGGGGTTGCTATATATAGGCTGAGTATATACTAGACCCGTAGTAGGATTAGCTGCTTAACTAGCTGTTAGATTAATAGTAGGCTAGATAATTAATACCATGGGAGTTACAGCCTATACTAGGGCACTATTTACTATTCTTATATTGCTTATAGTCTGGCTTAAAGGGTTCCTAGCTTTATACCGCTTAGCACATACCTTAATTTAATAAAGGCCTTAGTTAATAGCTAAGTAGTAGTTTATAAGTACCTTTAACGTTTATATAGTAGTAAAAACTAGCAGTATAGCGCGCTGTAGGTCTAGAGTAAGCTTGTTAAAGAGGTCTAGTATTAAGTCTTTATAGGGAATTCGGGCTTAGCTAGCTAGGTACAGAAAGCGGGTCTAAAAGGCTAAAAAGGTCTCCGTTATTTTTATATTTAGGCTTTTATAATTAAGGTAGGCATTTTATATCTTAAAGGGGTCCTTATAAATAGAAGATAGGTAGTTAATTATTTCTTCTTTTAAGATAAAAGGGTTTGCTAAGTCTATAGTATATCGCGGACGTAGGTGCGTCTAGGCGTCTCTACTAGTACGGCTGAAGATATAGGCTATCTTAGCTCGATCGTTAGGAAAGTAATCTTTATTAACTTTAAGCTTATCCTATAGTTAAAGCTTCTAATTATTAAATATAGGGTTAGTCCCGTCTATAAGTAGCGGGGGGTCCACTACCTTCGCGGATCTTAATAGTGCGGTGCGTTAGGCTAGGGCCTTAGGGTACCTCCCCACTATATATACGGTCCCACTCAATGTACACCAAAATCTAAAAACACCAAAATTTTAACTCTTTTATATACAATCAAAATGGACCCAATTAACGCCGCTTTTGCTGCATTAGAGCTATAAGATCCTCCTAATTACACTTAGACAGCTAAAGAATTTAATGTTAATCGTTCTACGCTTTCGCGGCGTTATTGGAAGATTACTCGCGCTAGAGAGGATTTGATGGAAATGAAATCTCTTTTATTAATACAGCAGGAGAGGACTCTTCTTAGGTATATAAATCTTCTTACCAAACGTGGCCTACCTCCTATACCTTAAATGGTGCGAAATTTCGCCTTTAAGATCTTAAGAATAACGCCTAAAAAGAACTGGGTTTTATGGTTTATTAAGCGCCACAAAGATAAAATAAAATCAGGCTATTTAGCCCCAGCTAATATAGCCCGTAAAAAGGCTAACAATCTATATCAATATAAGCTCTTTTACGAGCTATTAAAGGAGAAAATTGAGAAGTATAGGATTAAGATGCATAATATGTACAATATAGATAAAAAGGGCTTTTTTATTAGCGTACTTAATAAGGGCAAGAGAATCTACACTAAGTTAGAAGTAGTTTAAGGTAAGCTTCTTAGCGCTAGTCAAGACGGTAATAGAGAGTGGATTATAATAATTGCAAGCGTCTACGCTAACGGAACAAGCCTCCCTCTAGGCCTAATTTATTAAGCTATTTCTAGCAATCTCCAGGACTTCTAGCTTTAAGATTTTAACCCTAAATAATACTGGGTCTTCTTCTTATCTACCGCAATAGGTTAGATAAATAACAAGATGGGATTCTTATGGCTTACTACCCTCTTTAATATAGAAATGAAGCAGAAAGCTAGAAACGGATTATCCTAGAGGCTCTTAATATTAGATAGTTACGGATCTCATATTAATATAAACTTCCTTAACTGGAGTTATAAGAATAGGATATTAGTGGCTGCATTTCCGCCTTATTTAACCCACTATAACCTCTTAACGTCAGTCTCTTCTCTCCTCTTAGCATGTATTACAGTTAAGAACTTAACAATCTTATCTATAAGAGTTAGGGCCTCTCCTCTATTATAAAACGCGATTTCTTCCGTCTATTTTGGGCTGCCTATAATAGGGCCTTTACCAAGAATAATATACTTAGTGGGTAGGCAGATACTGGGCTTAATCCGCTTAATCTAGAGGTTATTCTTAGCGCTATTAAGACCCAACAAAAGCAAGGTAAAATAGCCTCTCGGCCTTTATTAAGGGACTTAAATACCTTAGCCCTCTTAGTAAGTGACTGAAGAAAGGTCCGCAGGCTTCTATAAGACGTAGTTAATAAGGTTATAGAGCCGTAGGCCAAAAGGCTTAAAAATACGGTTCTTAAGCTTACTACTAATATTGCTCTCCTTTACTTAGAAAACAAGGGCCTCTAAAAGGCGTTTAGTAATAAAAAGAAAAAGAGAGCTTATAGCAAGCCTCTCTTTAATAAACTACGTGTAGAAACTAACTATAAGGCTATATTCTTTAGCCCCTTAAAGATTAAGTAAGTAATAGAGCTTTAGGAGAAGCGCAAATAACTATAACATTAAGAGGAGGTACGCTAACAAGATAAGAAGATTTAGAAGCAACTTATAAAGGAAAAATAACAACTTACGATAGTATAGAGGAAGCAGGCTAGAATATAAGCTAAGGTTTAACAAGAGAAGAAAGCTGCTAAAAAACGCCGCTAGAGAGAGAAGGCTATATACGCTTACGTAGCAAATCTATAGCTTTAAAACGACCTCAAGCTAACAAGAGGAGGTAGACGGAAGAAACAAGCTACTAGGCAATCCCTTATTATTATTTTAAAGGTCGCAATTAAGGAGGTAAATAGAGTAGTTATATCTAGGGCCACTTACGCTTAATATTAAATTTAACGACTTCCTATGGTCGGAAAATCTTATACAATAGCTCACTTAAATAAGGAAACTTAGTAGATTACTACATTAAAAATCTAGACTATTTTATCAATTATATATAATTCTATAGCCTTAAATCGAGGCTTAGTGATATTTGATTTTAGTATATATTAAGTGGGACTATGTATATAGTGGGGAGGTACCCTAAGGACTACAGTAAAAACTCTTTATAACAATACGGTTTTTTTCGCCGTCCGTATCGTTATACCAAAGGTATCGTTGTATTTAGACTTTGTACGTAAAACATACTAAACGTTAAAATTATATAATAATATTGCATATCTATAAGCCCGAAGTTAAAATTAAGCAATTAGCTCCACTAAAAAACGATTTAATTGTCGTTTACTTAGTGTTTTAGAGTTATTGTCCTTGGATTTAACGCTCATGCCTTAATAGAGTTGTAATAACCTTTCTCTTACTATTCTTTTATTACTCCTTATATAGATAAAGCTTTTATAAGGCCTCTATTACCTTATTAAGTTTAATTTAAGGTTATTAGGAGTCCTCCTTATCTATTTTTATATCGCGATCTAGCCTAGTATAAAGCTCCGCTACGTGCTTAATAAGATCTTTAGTAAAGTCTACTATATCTTCGCCCGGAAAATAAATAAAATTCTAAATATTTATAGGCTTATAGATCCTTCCAGCAGCACGTAGTTATTTAGCTATCTCTTATACCTTATTAATAATCGGATCTATATAATTATAAGGGTAAAACAGCGGGCCTTCTTTTAAGCTAAAGAGAGTAGATTTAACAAAGTAACTATTAATTACTTTTAGTATAACTTCCTTTTAAGCTATAATTGCCTATTAGATAGCCTAAAGAATATATATCTACTTAATTAGATCTTAATTTTAAAGGGAGTGCTCTACCATAAATCTAAGCTAATATCGTTGGTAGTATAACTTAAAGTTTGCAATAATTCCTTAATTAAGTGGCTAGTATATAGAGGTATAATTAGGAGGAAGAAACTCAACCTATATATTCTTAAGAGTATTATTTTTAGTAAGTATTTAAACAGCTACTTTATACGCGCTAAAATTATTAAGTAGAAGGAGGACTCTCCTACTATATATCCTTTTATTAAACTAGGTAAGCTATTTAGTTATAATTACTATCGTTATCTAGGCCTTCTTATTACTCTTCTATATAATATTAAGTAAAGCGATATTAATATAAGCTCTTATAAAATATTATAGCTAAGCTAAAGATTTAATTATCTAGAGAGGAAGCTTATCTAAGCTATCTACGTTAGAGCAATTAGCTAGAGATACTCTTACCTTTTACTTTTTCGTTCTTAAGAGAGCTTTAGTAGCTAGTATAATATCTAGTATAGCCTTCTAAAAGAGCCTAGTCTTATCTATATTATAAATATCCTTTAATAGAAAAGATATAACAATCGCACGAAGCTCTATTATATGATCTTTAGTACCTTCTATATTAACTAACGTAGCCTCGCTATATTACTTCCTTTTGCGAATTCCGTTATAAGATTTAAAACCCTCTAGCTACCTAATTAACTACCTTAGCTTAGGCAATTAAGCTAATAGAGGTATCTATTACTATAATTAAGATGCGGCAGTATATATAAGATCGCCTGTAATAGGAATGCGTAAAATCTATAGGCGTTAGTACTATTTAAAGAGAGCTTCCTTAAGGAGAGGATATTTGCCAGCTTGCTATTACTCTTACCCACTATACCCACGTGGTAATTTAGCTAAATTAAAGTAGTTAAATTTATCGCTTAGTATTTCTAATATTAAAATTAATTAATCTTTTAACGGAGGAAGTTACTTGCCTATAAAGCAACGTATTTTTATAATAAGTAAGGGTGTTTTATATAGTAGGCGCATATTTTTTAACGCTTAAAGTTAGAGAACCTATAATAACGTTGCCTTTAAGGGTTTTAAGATTTAGGTATAATAAATAAAATAGAATTAAATATAGAGAGTAGGATCTAAGTATTATTTTAATAGATTTTAATTATTATATAATAAAGATTAATGGCTAAACTTATAGTAAGAAAAGGTTAAATCTAACAAATTAAAAACTCCTTATAACGATTTTAGTAGGGCCACCCCTATAATATTATTAAATATTAGAATATCGTAATATTACACCAAAAAAGGCTTAGTTAAGGGGTGTAGATCGTAATATAGAGTATATCGTTATAACCCCGTTATCGTTATAAGGAGTTTTTACTGTAACGTAATTTATAAGCAAGTAGCCTATATAAGCAAGTGGCCTACCCTACCAAACTCACCCCACCAAACTCGTGATCGCAAAACGAAGCAATTAATTAACTATAAATAACTATATTTAGTGTAGCTATTTACTAGCTAGTCGCCTGCCGTCTAGGGCACGTACGTGCTATATATTCTATTAATTTATATATACTACACTTACGCACTACCCGTTGCGGTTGCTTAGCCGTTGCCTCTACTACCCCCTCTACTACCCCCTTTTAGGCAGCTTGTACACGAGATAGCCCTTCTACTCCTAATAAAACACCTCCCCTAGCTATATACGTGCGCCTAGTTGCCCTCTTTTGTTTTTAGCGCTGGTTTTCTATATATAGCTTTTAATTTTTAGTTGTAAGTAGGATAGCGCTTAATATTGCTATTTTGTAACCCTTAACAAGCTAGGTAATGGCTTGCTCTATTAAACTTAGTGGGCTATACGTGCGCTATTTAAGATAGCGCCTTAGCAAAACCATTTGCTTTTATAGCTTAGTAATATTATAGGGTGTTTTAGCTACCTAGGATGCATCTAATCGCGGATGTTAAGGTAATAGTATCTAATATTTAGTATATAGTAGTAATAGCACGCGATCTAGATTGTATGGGACTAGGCTAGTAGCTATAAATCCTACCCGTATATTGTTCTAATATAATACTGCCTGCCTAGCCTGCCTATATATAGGTAGGAATTCGCGTTTATTAATATGGTTAACGCCGCAGCTTATAATCTATTTAATAAGGCGTCCGTAGGCCTGCTTTAATACTAAAAAATAGCCTACGTCTAGTAGCTGCAGTAGATGCGATAAATGCGCCAGTATATAAAGGACAACTATCTAGTGATCTAGGCAGTACCAATCGAATTTGGGCGATATGTGGCTGTTATAGCCATCTAGTACTAGCAGCCGATGCGTACTAATAATGCGATCCTTTATATGCTTATAGAATACCTCCATTAACTAGGTTAGGCCAATCTCATTTATTATCTAGCTATTATTACTAACACTAATTAACCAGTTATGTGGTATAATATTATTCTTATACTAGGCAGCCTAGTACATTACTGCCTTAAAGATAATAAGTGGTGGAATTATAATCCCTTAGGCATTAATGTATTTAATAATTATAACTTATTCTTAATTGCCTGGCTATATAGTTTTAGGCCGGCTAGCCCTATTAGTTCTAGTAATAACTTTTATAGTTACAATAACACCTATTTAGTAGCCGGTTTTATTAAAATTCCAGATATTATTATCTTAAATCCTATACTATATTTTTGTATTTTTAACGCGTTTAAACTAGGCTTAAATAAGTATAGGATCCTCGTATTTCGCCCGTTAATAGTCATACTTATAATTATATTTAGATTTTAGATCGTTATAGCGGTTAATAAAGTTTTGCACCTAGTTCTAGCTAATAGTAATAGGGTCGGTCTATCTAGTGTATTAGGTAGCTAGAATACTAGCTATCTACCGTACGGTTGTAATCCTAGGCGGTATACCATATTAATCCATTAATAGAATCCACTGCTTAAGACTCTCTTCTTATATTGGTGTAAGACGGCGATTTAAGGTAGTAGAACCGCGCTGTTGTCTAATACCGCTAACGCGTCGCTTAACTGTCTTTTGGGATACATTATATGCCCTCTTAACACCTCGTAAGGATGTAATTTGGCCCTACTTGTAGGCTTAAACACCTAGGTCGACTCTGCCCTCTTAAAAAAGGGCCTCTTGCTGTTATAGTGCTGCTATTTAGGTGGTTGTTAAATAACGCGTCGCGTGTTTGGTAGGGTGGGTTTAGTAGGGTAGGCTACTTACTTATATGGGCCACTTGCTTATAGATTACGTTATAGTAAGTCTATTTAATAAGTTATCGCTAAATATAGGGGTATTTTTGGCTTTAAGCAGTTCTCGTAGTTATTTAATTTTAGTATTAGCTGCTGTAAGCTCCGCCTAGGGGGTTAAAATATTAATTATTTCTTTATTTAAGGTATTTATGGGTCCTACAGCTGCTTTACCTACTACTGTATTTTATAGCATAGTAGTAGGGGTATTAGGTAATTCTAGGTAATTTCTTTAGGGGTTCTGGTCTATATATATCCTATAAGTTCTTTCCTTAGGGTTCTATTCTTGTGGTCCTAGTAATGTCCTTAGGGTCCTATTCTGTGTCCTTATCCTATTTATAGTTTTGTAAATATTTTTAAGTTCCTTCTTAGGAAGAAAGGGTAGTTTAAGCTTTAGATAATATTAGCGACTTAGTTAACCAAGGTGTAAGCATAGTAAGAAGGATACATGCAAGCCTGTATAATTAGATTGTTTATAAATAAGGATCTAAAGCTAAAGAAAGGAAAGGAGAAGAAGAGCAGCGCCGGTTAAAGTAGGGTTCTTTTATACGGTCCTCTAGTTATATAACCGCAAAGTTCTGCTAAGTTCTGCTAGTTAAGTTCTGCTAAGTTCTGCTAAATTCTGCCAGTGCCGTAACAGTAAACGTCGCCATTTATTGTCTTTCTCTTATATCCTAGCTTAATTAACTAGTCCTTTTTAAAAACAATTAGAGGTCCCTTATTCCTATAGGAGATGCTACTATAAATTATCCAGCTTAAATACCCCCTAAATTTAGGGATATAGCAATTAATATTATATTTCTCCTTAGCGCTTCTAGTAATAAAAATCTGGCCTCTACCGGTTTAAATAGACGCTTTATCTGTTTAAATTACTACTGCCTATATCTTAGGAGTCTATTCCAGGTAAGAATAGGCCTATTTTAGCCGTGTATTTTGTTATTCTAGTATAATAAGGGGCTTCTCTATAGCAATACGGCGGAAATAGCCCTCTTTTTTAAAGGCCTTATATAGGGACCGCTTATAGGCAGAGACCCCCTCTAAGGAAGCGATCTCTTTAAATAGCTTCTGTTAATAGAACCAATTAAGCTTGGCCCGGGTAATAAGGCGCTATTAAGTTAGGGTATTAATATTCGGCTTCCTTCCTTTCTGCTTTTAAGGGGTCCAGGTATTCCTTTAAAGAGAGGCAGAGATTATATCTTAAGAGACACTAAGAGAGCCTCTAATTCTTTTATAAGTCTAGCCAGCGTAGCAATAAAGAGAATATGTAATATTACGCTTACGGAAGGAGAGCTGGGTTCCTGGATTACAAAGGACAGGATAGCGAAGAAGGGGAGGTGGGTGGTGGCCCCGGTTCCAGCGTATAAGATGTAGCATAGCGTACTATCTTCCCTCTTATTTAAATATATATATGGCCTTTATATATATTCTAGCTGCTTTATACGTATTCTAGCTGCTTAATTTGTATTTATAACTTATAGATTACTACTTAAAAGCTACGCTTAATACGGCTAAAACTACGCCAACGCTAGTAGGGAGCGCTGGTGACCTGCTTAGGTTACCCCCTTGTACTAATCTAGGAAGGTGTATAAAACAACAAAATCTTTTAAAAGAGGAGGATATTTATCTCGGACATTCTTTTAATCGAATCCTGGTCTTTTGTTTAGCTAGTTCCCGCAGCAAGGCAGCCCCTACGGCCTACTAAACGAAGCCCTAGAGCCCCAATGGCTGCTTTAACCCCTAAACGCGTATTAGCAACACTACCTCTAGACTCGCCAGCAGCTTTACTAAGACGTATAAAGAAACTAAGCGCGAAGGTATAAGAGGCCTAGCAGTCGCTGAGGACACGAGCCTAAATATTAGTATAGTTTAAATAGTAGATAACCGCACTATAAACCGGACTATAAGCTATATAGTATATACTGCCTCTATTCCCTATAGCGAGAGTCTCTATCTTACCTAAACATAAAGGAGGAGGTATTAATTATAATAAATTTTATCGACTTATCGAAAGCCTTAAAGAAACTATAGTATAGTAAAGCAATATCATTATAAGCCAGAATAGCATTATTAAGAGCATTAGAAATAACCTAGTAGATATTAAATTAGAATAGCAAAGCCTTAAAAAGTAAAACACTAAACTTTAAAAGGCTATTAGGTCCATATAAGCGCAATTAAATACTCCCCTAGCTCTAACACAATTATAGGCGTTAGTAGCGGCCAGTAGAGGTACAGTAGGGTTAGAGATAACTTTACTATAAATAACAAACGCTAGGAACTTTAAGGAACCTAATTAGTAGCTAGTGATAGATATTAGCTAAGCGGGTAAGGAGGTAATAGAGAGGGTAGCTACTACTAAAGTAGTAAAGTAAACTATTGCGTAAGGTATAAAGGATGTTAAGGGGCTTATAGGAGCTATACTTAAGGACTTCCGTATATAGCGAATAAGCAATAGCGCGAGTATTATTAGATTCTCGGTAGAAAAGATAAAGAAGCTGCGTTTAGGTAGACGACTGCTTAATAGCTTAAACTATATATTCCTAGGGCGAGGCTTATTAGACCTAAGTGGTATGCGGTTAAGGCGGACTAGGTTAAAGTACCTTTAGCAATAGATATTAATAGTAGAAAAGTAAGTAAGTTAGCTATAGAGCGCTTTAGGGTAGAGAATGGTGTAGAGGTATATATAATAAGATGGCTAGGATAACTAAGGCCGTATAACTAGCACGTATTAGTAATTATTAAAGTAGTAATAAAGGAGGATATAGAGAAGCTACTCACGTTAGATAATATATTATTTAGGAAAGGCACAATTATTATATTACTATTTAAGGAGTAATGTACCCCTATAGCATGCTATAAATATAAAAGGTTTGGATATAGGGCTAGAAACTACACGTAACCTAACACATGCGAAATATATGGGCGGGAAGGCTATCTTTAGTGTAAGACGGTTAATCTATACTACGTAAACTGCTAGGGTCCTTATTAAGCCTTATACTATAAATGCCTAGTATATAGAAAAGAGATGGATAGGATTCTTATATAATAGCGCTATAAATAAAGAACTTTAGATCCTTTAGGCGAACATAAAGAAGTATAAAGAAGCGCAGTATGCGCTATATAATAACGAAGTAATAGCAGACTTCCACTTTATTCTAGGCTAAGAGCCCTACTGCTTTCTCTTAGATGGGGAAGTAGTACTAGCTAGCTTAAACCCCTAGTGGATAAGGTTTGTCCTAATAGGCAGGCAGCAGCGGTATCCCTTAGTTAGGTTATATATCTAGGCATTTAGAGAGCTAGTAGCTACACAGCTATAGGTAGATTTAGCAGATATTATAGCGGTAGTGGCGTACGTCGGCTAAAAGAGACTTATAATTGTGTCAGTATATATTTTAAATAGATATTTAAGGAGAACTAAGGAAAAGAACTTAGAGGAGCTCTTTAGTAGGCTGGAGATAATTAATAGTCTAATTTAGGGTGAACTATTGCGCGACCTATATACTGAGGTGGTAATTATAGGCGACTTTAATTGGTATAATCCGCTATAGGGAGGAAGTTATATTAGTACTATATTAACGTAGGAAGAAAGCGCGCTAATTATTAACTTTATAGCGGATTAGTTACTTTAAAGCCTACTTCTAATAGAAGTACCTATATTTAAGAGTAACGCGGGGCAAATATTAACGATTAACCTTATACTTATAACCCCGGGCCTAGCAAGTAAACTAATAAAGTGCACTATCTAGAAGTATAAGTATAGGTTAGACTATAGAGCTATCTATACTAGCTTTTAGGTTAATATAGACATATAAGAGAGCTAAGAGAGGTTACTTATTAAAAATATAAACTAGGATAAGATTTAAGAAGATATAAAGTAATAAAAAGAAATAGGATTCCCTATAGAAGATATAGACAAAATAGTTAACTGCCTTAATAGGTAGGTTAATAAAGCCCTTAAAGCACACTGCTAGCGGGCTAAGCCATTACTATATATAAAAAGATGGTGGAACGAAGACCTTATAACGCTAAGGAAGTTATATATATACTAAAGGAATAGGAATAATACGATACGGAGGCAAGGAAGGGATAACCTAGAACTATATAATGTTATAGTAAGAGTAAAAAAGCTCTTTTATAGGACTATTCGGCGATATAGGAAGCTCTATTAGGACGAATTTCTTAATAATAGTAACAATATATAGAAAGCGTCAAAATACCTTAATCCGTAGGCTATATCCGCGTTCGCTAGAATACCACTAATTAAGAAGGCTAGAGAATAGGGAAAGGTTATTATAAAGAACCGTAATATTATAAGAGAACTACTTTAGGCATTCTTTTTAGTCCCGCCGCTATATAAATAAGAAGAGGAAGCTATAACTAGCTATAACTAATTGCTATAGGAGCCTATCGCTAAATATAAGGTTAAGGTAGCTATATTTAGGGCTAGCCTAAATAAGGCTTCTAAAAGGGATAGCCTATTAGCTAGGGTATAGCAAGAGCTATAGCCCGTACTAAGTAGTAAGATTACTACTCTCTTTACTAAATTACTTAAGATAGGGAAAGTACTATAGGAATAAAAGGTAGTAAAGATTGTACCGCTATAGAAGCTAAAATGGGGGGACTATATAGTAGCAAATAACTATAGGCTGATCTCCCTCCTTCCGACACTAGGAAAAGTACTTAAATTACTAGTAGCGGAGAGGATAGTATACCTAGTAGAGGAACACAGCCTACTACCTAAGATATACTTTAGAGCTAGAAAGTAAAGGTTAACGATATATGCGCTATTATATCTCTATAAGGACGTATTTAGAGTATAAAGAGAAAAGAAGACGCTATCTCTAGTATTATTTAATGTTAAGGGTGCGTATAATAATATGGCTATAGAGCCGGAAATCAGGAGATTATAGCAGTAATAAATACCTTAGACGATTATATAATAGGTATAAGACTTTTATATAAACTATTAAGCCTATATCCTAGTTAATAGATATATATTAGAGGTGCAGGCGCTTTTATAGGCGGGTCTTCCGTAGGGATTAGTATTAGCCTTAATACTCTTTCTATTCTTTAACGCAGATCTTATATAAAGCGCACCCAGAAATAGTAGCTCTATGGCCTTTATTAACAACTACTTAGTATAGGTTATAGGCCCTATAGCGGAGGAAAACACGCAGATTATTTAGGACGAGATTATACCAATGCTTAAGAAATGGGAGAGAACTAGTAGAGCCTAATTTAAAGCAAAGAAAACGTTATTTATCCACCTTACTAGATATAAAGAAGTAGGTAGGAATACTACTACGCCGCTCTAATTTAAAGGAAAAGGAATCCCCCCAATATAGGAAGTTAAAATTCTTAAGGTAATTCTTAATAAGGAGCTATAGTTTAAGGCACACCTAGCGGATAAGGTAGGCAAGGCTACTAAGGTAGCGCTAGTATTGCGTAGATTAAAGGGACTGTAGTCTAAGAGCGTTAAGCAGCTAGCTAAGAGTTTAGTCCTACTAATAATAGACTACGCGTTACTAATATAGTACCTGCTTGCGATATAAGAGTTAAAGCAGCTCCTCTAGCAGGTGTAGAGGATTACAGCATAAGCTATTATTAGGGGGTTTTATATCGTTGCTCTACTAATAGCGGAGGTAGAAGTAGGCTTGCTCCCTTTTAAGTAAAGGCTATATAACCAGGCTATTACGTTCTAGGTATTAATCTATAAACTAGGCAAATTATATCCTTATTAAATGATTTAAAGACAAAGGCTCTATAGATAGCACCGGTTGCCGCTCTAAAGGACAGTAGAAATATATAAGGATGTTTAGGTAAATGGGGTACTAGAGGTTAAACCATATATATACCCGCTATAGGTGGCTAAGCCTAATATAGTAATATATAAGGACGAAAAGCATACTTAAGCTATTATTAAAGACTATAAGCTAGGGCAGGTTAATATATACGTTAATATATTAGTATATAATAGTAGGGTAGGAGTTAGCGTATATACTACGCCATTTAAAGCAACGCTTTTAAAAATAGTGGCGGGCTCTAAGTAGGCTAACGCCTACCTAATAGAGCTTCTAGCAATTAGTAAGGTAGCTAACTGGCCATAAAACCCTATATGCACAGCTGTTAACTAAGTAGGTTTTCTAATACCTACTTCTAGTATAAGAATATTCTCCGACTTATAATCAGCATTACTATTAGTATAGAGCTAGAGGGCTAGAGCCTACTAGGAAATAGTTATAGAGATCTTAAAAAAGCTTTAGCTAAATAATATTACGCTATACTAGATTCTAGGCCACTTAGGATTTATAGGAAATAAGAAGGCTAATAAGCTTACTAAAGTAGCAACAAGACTAGAGGGCGAGGAGCTACTATAGAGAGACGGCCTCCTATAGTACCTTATAACGCAAGCCTTAAAAAGAGCTAAGATAATAATAGAACCGCTTTTATTAGGAAGATCTAATACGGGCAAGTTTATAAGGAAGATTAATATAGCATTTTATCTTAGAAAGGCTATAGGATTATACTAGTAGCTAATTAGCTCTAAAGCTGCTATTTTTGCGCAGCTATAGACCGGCAAGTTATTTCTAAAGGAATATCTCTATAAAATTAATATATTAGAGACGGCGTTATGCAACTATAGGCTTATAAAATTAATATAGCACTTCCTCTTTTCTTATAGGAGGTGGATATAATAGAGGTTTAAACTAAGAAAGTAGTATAGGGATTAATTTAGGGATCTATTATATATATTAGGGGGCTACTTATATAGATAAAAAGGAGGTAGGAATATTAACGGCCCAATTAAGCGCTGGAAGCTAGACATTAGCGTAGTTAAAGCTATAATTAAATTTACAAAGGAGACTAAACGTTTATACTTAAGCGTATAAGATATAGAGAGTATAAAAGCCGACGTTAATAAGTAAAGACTCTTAAGAATTCCCCCTTTAATTATCTAACCAAATATACCGCGAGCCTCCTCTATACATGCCTTTACTGGTACGTTGCTAATTAAGAAGCGTATAATGCTGGAATAGCCCTGCGGACACAAGGCGTTAAAAACTACTTACTTACGCTCGCCTCTAAACTCCAACTTTCTTCTAATAGTAATACATTACTTTCCTTTATTTTTTCCTTAGTTAAGTAGGGTGTTAGGTAATAGATATATAGTTCTTATAGTTGGCTTCTAAACTAGAGCAAGCATATTAATAGCAGGAAGTATTTAGTTAGCGCTCTGTAATGGCCTATACCCTAGATAGTGCATGGCCATAATAGAATATATATATATATATACATACGTACTAATCCAGATTTAAGCCACCTCCTTAATGCCCACGTGTCCGAACGTCCTAATACTAACTCGCGTGGCTGCACACGCTAACCTGAAGATGTTGCCCGCCTTAGAACGGCCGCTGCAGAACACTGCCTGTACGCAGAGTCCGAAATGGTCTTGGAAGACCTGATCCAGCGCCTTGACAGCATGGTGGAAGTTGAGCGCGAAATGTCTGTCGCACACAGCACAAAACAATGTACTCTGACCGAGTTAGATGCCAATCTTGTCGGCTTTTTGGATGCTGTTAAGGATGGCAGGGCTGCGACTGGCGAGAGCCCACATTTTGTGGGGCATCAGCTGATGTGAGCATATTGGCTGCTTGAATGTGTGGAGGCGAACATCTATCATTTGCCGAATGAAAGTTGTGGGTGCTTGGGGGTGTTCGATTGATGAAGTTTCTCAGGAGTGATTGGCGTGCTTAATTTTCGTAGCTCACTAGTGAAGCCAAGTTTGGGACGAAGGTGTTTAGATGAGCATCTTCTGGGTGTTTGAATTCATGATAGCGCATTAAGGTCTGGGTTGGCCGAGCCTAATAAGCCTCTAAACTAAATGTCACATAGAGTGGACCTAAGTTACAATTCCAAGCTTAAATATCGTCCGATAATTTGTACCGATGATCTGTGGCGAGATATTGCCAGACGGTTTAAAAGTCTAAGAATTTTCGGTGTTTACTAAGAAAAACGGTGCTTGTTTTAGTGCCAAAGAGTAAATATACATAATGTCGTTCACATCTGGCAGTGTCTAATGCTTCCATTATTTGCTTATCAAGATTCGCGGCAAATATTCCCTACTACAGCTTTGCAGTACAGTAAAAACTCCTTATAACGATAACGGGGTTATAACGATATACTCTATATTACGATCTACACCCCTTAACCAAGCCTTTTTTGGTGTAATATTACAATATTCTGACATTTAACGATATCATAGGGGTGGCCCCACCAAAATCGTTATAAGGAGTTTTTAATTCGTCAGATTTGACCTCTCCTTACCATAAGTTTAGCCATTAATCTTCATTATACAACGATTAAAATCTATTAAAATAATACTTAGATCCTACTCTCCATACTTAATTCTATCTTATTTATTATGCCTAAATCTTAAAACCCTTAAAGGCAACGTCGTTATAGGTTCTCTAACTTTAAGTATTAGAAAATACGCGCCTACTATATAAAACACCCTCACTTATTATAAAAATATATTGCTTTATAGGTAAGCAACTTCCTCCGTTAAAAGATTAATTAATTCTTAATATTAGAAATACTAAACAATAAATTTAACCACCTTAATTTAGCCAAATTACTACGCGGGTACAGCGGGTGAGAGCGACAGCGAGCTAGCGAATATCCTCTCCTTAAGGAAGCTCTCTTTAAGTAGCACTAACGCCTATAGATCTTACGTATTCCTATTATAGGCGATCTTATATATACTACCGCATCTTAATTATGGCAATGGATACCTTTATTAGCTTAATTACCTAAGCTAAGGTGGTTAATTAGGTAGCTAGAGGGTTTTAAATCTCGTAACAAAATTTATAAAAGGAAGTAATATAGTAAGGCTGCGTTAGTTAATATAGAAGGTACTAAAGATCGCATAATAGAGCTTTATATAATCGTCGTGTCTTTTCTATTAAAGGATATTTATAATATAGATAAGACTAGGCTCTTTTAGAAGGCTATACTAGATACTATACTAGCTACTAAAGCTCTCTTAAGAATAAAAAAGTAAAAGGTAAGAGTATCTCTAGCTAATTACTCTAACGCAAATGGCTTAGATAAGCTTCCTCTCTAGATAATTAGATCCTTAGCTTAGCCATAATATTTTATAAGAGCTTATATTAATATCGCTTCGCTTAATATTATATAGAAGAGCAATAAGAAGGCCTAGATAACAACAGTAATTATAACTAAATAGCTTACCTAGTTTAACAAAAGGATATATAGTAGGAGAGTCCTTCTTTTACTTAATAATTTTAGCGCGTATAAAGTAGCTGTTTAAATACTTACTAAAAATAATACTCTTAAGAATATATGGGTTAAGTTTCTTCCTTCTAATTATACCTCTGTATACCAGCCACTTAATTAAGGAATTATTACAAACTTTAAGTTGTACTACCGATAATATTAGCTTAGATTTATAGTGGAGCACTCCTTCTAAAATTAAGATCCAATTAAGTAGATATATATTCTTTAGGCTATCCGATAAGCAATTATAGCTTAGAAGGAAGTTACACTAAAAGTAATTAATAGTTGCTTTATTAAATCTACTCTCTTTAGCTTAAGAAAAGGCCCGCCGCCTCGCCCTTATAATTATATAGATCCAATTATTAATAAGGTATAAGAAATGGCTAAATAACTACGTGCTACTAGAAGGATCCATAAGCCTATAAATATTTAGAATTTTATTTATCTTTCGGGCGAAAATATAGTAGACTCTATTAAAGATCTTATTAAGCACGTAGCGGAGCTCTACGCTAGGCTAGATCGCGATGTAGAAATAGATAAGGAGGACTCCTAATAACCTTAAATTAAACTTAATAAGGCAATAGAGGCCTTATAAAAGCTTCGTCTATATAAGGAGCAACAGAAGGATAGTAAGAAAGAGGTTATTACAACTCTATTAAGGCATGAGCGTTAAATCTAAGGACGATGACTCTAAAACACTAAGCAGACGACGATTAAATCGTTTTTTGGTGGAGCTAATCGCTCAATTTTAACTTCGGGCTTATAGATATGCAATATCATTATATAATTTTGACGTTTGGTATATTTTATGTACAAAGTCTGAATACAACGATACCTTTGGTATAACGATACGGACGGCGAAAAAAACCGTATCGTTATAAAGAGTTTTTACTGTAATGACATTGACTTAAGATTTTGTGATATTTTTTAAAAATTGTTATTTTCATAGATCGCATATGAATTTAAACCTTAGCCCGAAAGATCCCTTGAAAAGCAGTGGTAAACAAGCGGCTGGCTAGGGTACGCAAAATAATAGGGATCCAGATGGGTATTCACATATCTCGATACCGGCAACATGCGATTCTTTGAAAATAGAATATAGCTCGTACCTGCATGACGCGGAAGGATCGCGCTGCAGAATCTGATCTCCAGTCACAAAGGTCCAGGCTTTAGCCCTCCCACGGCCCCCGTCAAGGTTTTCTTGAATCGGCTTGCAGTGAAACTTGAAGGCGAAGATCTTACGAGATGCAGCCTTTCCAATTCGCTTTCGCTTCGTCTAGCAACAGGAGCAGAAGAGCTCAATCCTAACAACATTGATCTATTTATGGTCATTTGCGTGCCTGGGAACTGGAATGCCACTAGTTAAGGCATCTAGAACAACCTGAGAGCACAAGATCATCGACAAATCCAAGCCATCCGATGGGTTTGTACACAGTGCCGACGCTGGGCTGGTCGGTGTTATTTTTCTCAGTGAGTGACTTGGCTTCGAGACTCTCGGGCTTCCACGGGGCTCTCCACAATCTAGATTGAACTCCCCCAGGCCACATGGTTCGATGCCTTCGTATCGATCGATCATATGCAGGGGTCGCGCAGTTGATAAGGAGGCAACAAAACGCTTCCCTCGAACAAACACCATGGCTTTTGGTCTTCCTTTTCCAATCAGCCGTGGCCTTCCTTGGGCCGTGCGCTAGCCGTAGATTTGTGGAAGAGAGGAGCGGTATCTGGGCTAATTTGGGTGTTGACGGTCCTGGCGGCCACGCGAGAGCTGAAGAAGCCTTCGTTTAGAGTTAACTAGTGGGGATATCCGGGTGACGGGACGAGGGTACCTGCATGACACTCCCGTTCCAGGGGAGCTGTGGTGCTTCTTTGTGGAGCCCTGCCAGGTTCCACTTCAAGCGGAGAAATTGGATTAAACGACGCTACGAGGGCTAGAGCGCCAGCCACAATACTTTGTACGTCGCCACATTTTTACGCTCTCTTCCACCTGTGTTGTTCGGGAGACCCCATTGGGTAAAAAGAAACCGCGTGCTGGAGACGCGGGTCGAAAAGGAGTAAACATTACATGCTAACATGCTAACAATACTCGGAATTTCTTGGATCGTCACCAAGAATTCCCAAAAACAGTGGTCACAAGGCATTCTCGAACCTCCGCTCCCATGCCTTCTTGTCTCTCCTTAGCGCACCGTTTCCTGTAATCCTCTTAGGTCCCAATTGTTCGACATAAGGCTGGATGCCCTGGGGCTATCCCACAGGCGAGATAATCACAGTCACTCGCACAGATTTGCGCCCATTCCGGGCCCCTAGAAAGAGTTTGATGTGAAAAGGCTTTCTCTCTGACAGCTGACTTGTTGCGCATACTCTAGACTCTCGATGTCCTAGAAGGCTCTAGATCCATCCAGTTGGTTAGCGACCCCTTACCTGAATAGCTCAGGCCAAGTTCAACAAGGTCGACGGCTTGACCGAAGAGCCACAGAAAAAGAAGGAAGCAAACGGCGGCAACTTCAGACTATTGAACTTTATGGATGCAATAGGAACAGTGGCCTTCCTATAAAATTATAGATGTACAAATACCAGTTCTGTTCCCTGCTCTCAAAGCGTTGAAGATCACTCATTCCTCAAGTTATACATTCATTCCGTCCTTTCTGACTACTGTCATTAATCAACTGATATATACTTTAGCAACTCACTCCCAATTCTCGTCATCTACACATTTATATTTGACATGTACACCACCACCCTCTTGATAGGCTTTGCGGTCGCCGCTACTGTCAGGGCATCCCTCTCTTGCCCAGGCTCGGATGGTTCATACTTCACCGCTAGCAGCGGGGTATCCTACAAAGTCGAGTGCGGCGTTGACCATGTTGGTGGTGATATGCCCAGCTCTCCTGTGTGGGTATCTACCCTTGATGATTGCATCGCGGCATGCGACTCTACCTCTGGTTGCGTCGATGTTTCTTGGGTTCCTGGAACCCCTGGGGTATGCTACATGAAATCATCTGTCCAGTCCGCCAGCGCCAACTCTGGTATCTGGGGTGCGGTACGCATTGATAACACCTGTGCATCAATCGATGGTACATCCATTGCCATCTCGGAGGATACTTCATACACTGTTGAGTGCGGCAAGGATAGGATTGGAGGTGATATGCCGAACAGGTAAATTACTGTAGCACCATTAGTATCGGAGCTCTGAAGCTAATGAATTTCTATAGCCCCGTCTGGACCAGTGACTTCAGCTCATGTCTTGCCGCTTGCGAAAGCAACAACGGCTGCATCGATGTGTCCTACATTCCCAGCTCTCCAAACCAAGGTCCCTGTTACATGAAGAATTCTCTACAGCCTGCCTTCACGAACACTCATGTCTGGGGTGCAAAGCGCTCCTCGATATGCCCAGATCTCGACGGCACAACTTATCAAACTTCTTGCGGCTCCACGTACCAGATCCAGTGTTACGTCGACCACTTTGGAGGCCTCCTCGACACCATCTGGACTAGCAGCTTGAAGAGCTGCATATCTGCTTGCGACACTGCAACTGGCTGCGTGGATGTTTCGTATGCGCCCGGAACTCCGGGGCCTTGCTATCTCAAGAATTCCATTGGTGCGGCGAGCAATAATACCGGAATCCTGAGTGCTAAGCAGCTTACTGCTTGCACTTCTTAGTAAAGCATTCTTTTTGACAGTGTACTCGCAGACGCTCTACCCTCTTACGGTCCGTCGCAGTTAGTGTGGTTCCATTGGAATGATTGCCATTTGGCTCTTTCAGATATGAATACCGCGTCGCTTTCGATATAATGAACGGAGTTGTTGGTATGGGGAGTTTTGTAAATATGAATTTATAAAATTTAAAATCTGGAGGCCTTATTCATACAACAGCAAATATATCCCTTCCCTTTGGTAGCGTCCTATCCGTGCATTGGCAAATGATAATTGGGCATCTGATTCTATTGGCTTTGCTCTTATCGATAACCGTAGGACGAATTTTACTAGGCGAAGGGATAGGCATACGAAGGGATAAATACTTACAATTTTATCGGTAATATAGTAAATTAACGAGAAACGCAGTGCACACTAATATTCCTGGGCGCCCGCTTGAATGCGTCTACTATTCTAGCCTGCATAGCCGTGGTTGTTACCGCACCTATTACGTGTTTTACAAGAAGGGTTCGGACATTCGTTAGAGGTCAAAATTTGCGCAATCCATCAATCAGACTAGAGAAAGGTCGCGTGCTAAGCGCCAGTCGATGTCTGGTCCGGGTTGGAAAGATGGTACTAAAAAGCACATTGAGGAAGCTTGATCGAGTTGAGTGATATTCTGTGCTCTGACCGACCTAATGGACTAGTCAAAGGAGATATAGGAGGTATGAGATAGTTCCACATATGAATTTTGTGAACTGTGGTCAGGAAGTAAGGTTTCATTGCATAACAGAACTGTTGAACGGACGATTAGGAATGAGAACTCTGTTTATTAAAGAGGGCTCTAGAAGCTCTCTTATATACATCAGGTAGGTCCAAATACAATGACGACGACGTCGTCATTTAGTAGGTCATAGTTAAGAGAAACAGGTAATGAGACGTTCGATGAGACATACGAGCTCAAGATACGAGACAACTGAGACATAGTTCGTATAGACGATCTAGGTCGTCAGACAGTATTACGATGGTAGTAAGGAACTTCGATTCAGGTCGACAAGAACTTAATTGTACATGTAACTAAATGAAAAGCGTGGTGTCGTCTCTGTGGACCCTTGAAAGAGGGAACTGCTGCTCCTTAAAGCTTGGATGAATGTATTCGGAGCGGTTTCAGGCTTGCTGGAGCATCATCGAACACGTCTTCAACGAGCTCCAAGTAACAATTGAACCATAGAATGGCTCCTCAGAGTAGAGGAGGTTCAGTCCCTACAGGATTTCAATCCAAGTCTACACCCAATCTCCCTACACTCCGATCACTCGAAATATCTTCTACAGTCCCATCTCGAGGTGAAATTCAGACTGCCGATGCCACCACGCCCAAGAATCCGCTCTCCCCGACTACGACTACCTCGCCCTCTGAGCCAGCCTCGGTTGAAGACAATCTCCCAGATGATAACCAAGACCTCTTTACACTTAACCCATCCTCAGGCTCCGACTCTTCGGATTCCGAGACAAATCCACCCTCAGCGCGTCCACTATATGCATCACGCTCCCAGACACACCTCCCCGCCCATACGACGAGTACTCTCTTCCCACCATTTTATAATCGTCCTCCCACACCTCTTCCGCCCTCACCTTCTCTGACCTCACTTCTACGCCCTTCTTTCAGCACACAAACCTCCCGGCCCACAACCCCAGACTCGTCCGACGTCGAGTTGCCAAACGGGATAGGCACAAACGGGACGAACACGCCTACTTCAACTACGGCAAACCTTGCTAGCATAACCAAATCTGCATGGCATGCGCCCACGGTACCTCGAGCTTCGCCCAAAGTGCCGACATATGAGTACTACGGGTTCGCACTCTACCTCGCGTCCAGCGCCGCATTCCTCATGTACATACTATGGGCATACCTGCCGTCGCCGTTCCTGCACCAGTTGGGCATACACTATTATCCGAACAGGTGGTGGGCTCTTGCGGTGCCAGCATGGCTAGTGGTCACCGTATTGTATATCTATGTAGCACTGGCGAGCTACAATACGAAATACCTGACGCTGCCGCTCAGCAGCTGCGAGAATTTAGTAGACGAGTGCGCCATGGTCGCCATTGTGGATCGGCGCACGGGTAAAATCGTGAGGAATCGCAACGCGGCGAGGGATAAAGACAGGGAGAGGGAACATGGGCAGGGGACGAAGAGCGTGAGGGGAAGTGTAGCAGCCAGTCGGAGCAATTCCCTTTCCATATATCAATTTGGAGCCACAGAGGAGGTCGAGTGGAGAAAGCTGTGGAATGAAGGTACAGATGCAGTCATGGATGTGCCTATTGGTGGAGTCTGTGAGATTCTGTATGGGGCTGGTAGGGAGAGAGAAGAATGGGAGGAAGACGGCTACTTGGACGATGGGTTTGAGAAAAGGTATGGGTGAATATAGACCACAAGTCTATATATAATCGATCAATCTGTTATCGGCCATCTTCGCTGATTGCAGGGAAAAGCAGTGCTACAATAGCACCAGACTATTACGATCATCCCTGACCTACTGTGGTTTGCAGCAGGGAAACCAACGACCGTGCAGCATTAACCAAAGATGAATACGGCAAAACAAACCATTGTACGCTTGGACGGTTATTACCTGGCTCCATTATTGAAACAAGGTCACGCAAAAGCATTGTTTCAATACCAGCAGACGCAACTTTTGCAAAAAAAAATATATAAAAAATACAAAGCCAGGGTTGAAAACGTCAGGTGGCTAGGGGCTCATTTACTAACTTTATTTCACCCACCTGGAATGAGCAGGTCAATATTTCTAGGTCGATCAAATATCCAACAGGTAAGAGCTGCTTGTTTACCCCACCTGTTCGATTTCTACCTGTTGGGCCGTCCTAGCAGCTGAAATTAATGTTCCACCTGGCCTGTTCGACGCCTTCACGTTTGCCGCGATTACATAGCTAAAAGTAATATAGATTGCGCAATTTTGCCTACCTAGGCCATCGAACGGGTGGAATTTCACCTGCACCCTCTGGACGGCCTATGATCTTGATTGTAATGGTTTTTCGAAGGATTGTACGCATCACGTGAGGCTCTACTCTGGCAAACGAACCGTTCTCGCACAAGCGCTTGCTAGTGGCGCTCACAATCCACCTGGCGGCATCGAAAAGGTGAACGCGAACAGGTGAAAAAAAATTAGTAAACGAGCCCTAAAGCCAAACATCTCTCAAGCTCCGGATGTGTTTCCATATCGCGTTTGAAGTGCTTCAGCGCTACTTAGACAAAGACTAGAGCAAGCATGTGAGGTGTTGCCGATTTTTAGGTATGCAGGCGCAAGGAATGCGTCCCGCAAGTGCAGGATCTAGTGGCTTTAGGGGAATTTTTGTCGAAACGCCAAGCTTTCACCCCGCCAGACTGCTATCGTCCCGACCCAGCAATCTTCCGTGGAGTTGCGCGCACAAATTGTTAGTAACTCGACTACTAACACGCCGCTATGACTGCTAGCGCAAGGACATTGAGTGAATAAGTAAAACAGCTGACGGACCTCGGCATGTCGAAGCCTGCCAGCACTATTGTGATTGGATGTGATAACGGCGCCCTCCGAAAGCTTCTCTTTCCTCCACTCTGAGGGCTCCTACCTCGTATCCTATGGTTAAGTTCCCCACCTGCCTTTCACGGAGTCTATGCTTCCCTTTTCAATAGATAAACCGCTTGAACTCGTCCATCATCCTAGCCCTGCATTGCCCTATCTTCTATCCACTTAATCCCCAGAGCGCATTTCCGCTTCATTCAATTAAGCTCTGGGAGCCTGACATTTCCAGCTATCATTAAGTCGTGCTCAATTATCAATTGGTAGGTGCTGGCAATTCGTCATGCATTTCACCACTCTACTCCCCGCGCTGGCTCTTCTCACCTCGACGGACGCCGCCGAAACCCTTCTTGGAGCATACATCTTCCATCGCCATGGTGATCGAACTCCCAAATCGCTTCCTCCAACCAACTTAACCTCCCTGGGCTATTCCCAAGTCTATTCGTCCGGCCAATACTACCGCTCCCGATATCTCACCAGCTCATCCAAGATCTATGGCTTGAACACCGACCTTGTCAAGCTGTCTTAGCTCTCTGTCACTGCACCCGTCGACAACGTGATTCAGAGTTCCGCTGCTGGCTTCCTGCAGGGTCTTTACCCACCTGTTGGTGAAAACGAGGGCGTTCAGATCCTTGCCAATGGCAGCGCCGTGCAGGCACCCATGAATGGATTCCAAATAATTCCAGTAAACACAGTATCGACGGGAACAGGAAGTGAGGACAATGGCTGGTTACAGGATGCTTCAGGCTGCGAGAACGCCAAGTTGAGCTCCAATCGGTTTTTTACGAGCAGCGAGTATCAGAATTTGTTGGCTTCGGCTAAGGGATTCTACGAGCAATTGGTACCTGTGGTCAATGGCACGTTTGCAGCAAGCGATGTGACGTTCAAAAACGCTTATGTTGGTAAGTTGCCTATAAACTGCAGTTGACCTGAATTACCCCAATTAGTTCTTCTCTCACGTAGCATATCTTCTCACCATGTTTTACGTTCTTATACTAATCCCTTATAGTATACGATCTTATTAATGTTGCGGAGATCCATAACTCCAGCATCCCGTCCTCCAACATCCTTACCAATCCCACCCTCTTCCAAACTCGCACCCTCGCCGATGTCCACGAATGGGGCCTTGCATACAATGCGTCAGACAACATGCGCGCCGCCTTGTACATGCAGCTCGCCGGCGAGATCCTCCAATACCTAAACAGCACAATCACCTCGGGCTCAAAAAGCTCCAGCGCAAACAAACTCGGTATCCAATTCGGCGCATACGCAACCTTCTTCTCCTTCTTCGGCCTCGCAGACCTACCCGCCGCAAACCCCGACTTCATGGGCATCCCCGGCTACGCTAGCTCCATGGTGTTCGAGCTCTTCACCGACGCCGCGGTCCCCTCGGGCGGCTTCCCCGCCGTCAGCGACCTGCAAGTCCGCTTCCTCTTCCACAATGGCACGGCCTCGAACTCCAGCGAGCCAGTCGCGTACCCGCTTTTCGGAGGCAACGACACTGCGATCTCGTGGGCTGATTTCGCAAACGGTCTTGGTAAGTTCGCCATCGCCTCGACGCAGGACTGGTGCACCAAGTGCGGGAATACGACCGGCACGTGTGCGGCGTACGCGCCCGCTTCGCCTACCCCGACTCCCGCTTCTCAAAGCGGAAGTGGACATCATGGCATTTCGGCTGCGGTTGGCGGAGTCATCGGTGCGATGGTGACGCTGGCTGTTATTCTGGGAGCGGCGGCAATAGCCATGCTGCTCAGTGGACTTAGGTTGGTCAGCAAGAAGAGGTTGGCAAGCCCGGGAAGCCCTGGCTCGGAGGCAATCGCGGCTGGGAAAGCATCAGGTGGATAGATGAATGGTGCGGAGTGGCGATTTAGGGGGAGTGGCATAAAGCACCGGAATGGATATTGTGGCTGGTGAAGCGCAGATGAAGAGCGAAAGTTAATTTGAGCATTATGACACGGCGGGTGGATATGTCGTTACGATACTGTACGAGTCTATGTATCTTATAGTCTTAATGAACTGGAGCTATTTTCACATGTAACACTTCAAAATCCTTGCACAAAACTTACTCGCTGCGAAACACACCCAGGAGCCATAATGGTCCTGATTTTGGACTCAAAGACATCGAAGCACGTTCTTATGGCAAGGGTAGATTGGCCCTTGAGTTATCTCCTAAATTATAGATCTAGCGGACTGACGAGTCGAGGTGCGTGGTTTTCGGGGCTGGCTTTGGATTGAGGTTCCCTGATACAGAAGTTTATGATTGGATACACGAAGCGCAACGCCATCCAACTGAAGCTGACTTTGAAGGATTCAAGACTCGTGCGGAGTAGGCGGTATTCTTTCGAACAAGTAGTGGCATGAAATAAGCATTATAGCACTAATACCATGGTGAATGCTACGAGATTTGATTGATGGGTAAGGGGCAATCGCTGGCAAGATAGAGTAGATAGCGGAAATAATGATTGATTCTTTCGCCGAGTCGAGTAGTCTTAATGCTGAAATGATAACAATATAGTCTGTTATAAAAGATTTTGATGCGTGAAATTCTTGCTACCTCGTGGACCTATTTTGGTGTTTGAAGCTATGTCGTGGCTTAGATATCAAACCTTTATTCATTCAGATTTTCCGACTGGTCAAGAAATACCCACAGCATTCTCTCGTTTAAGGTCGTCCAAATGATCCCACATATCTAAAACCTCAACATGGACGAGAGAAAGCCGTCCGTTCTGCAAGATTTTCCCCACAACATCAAATTCACTCACCTACCATCTCTTATTCTTCTTTTGGCTTCGGATAGGCCTCCAGCTTCTTCCTATGTGCATCCTCCAGTACGTCTTTACTTCTAACCAGTGCATCCGCCGCCGCCAGCGCTCCGGCTTGCACCTTATTCTGGCCTTCCCCGCTCCCTAGCCACTTATCCTGGTGACCCCAGCCTGTCAAATAACACCCTATCCAGAACTTCTGCTTTCCGGTCCCCCGCTCGATCTCCATATTTCGCTCCATGCGGTATTCGACCTTGACGCCTTTCGCCACGACCAGCCTCGCAATCTCCTGCTTCGCGTCCGCATGCACGATCGGCTTCCGAGCTCCAGACAGCAGTTTGGGCGCCCAGAGCTCCGTCAGCCACATTTCCGCCTTCTGGAATCCCGCGGCGGGATCGGAGAGGATAATCGCCGCGACGTAGGCTTCGAAGACGTCGGCGAGGATCTTGGTCCATATCTTGCTCTTGTCCTCGGATCCTCCGTGGACAATGCGGTCGCCGAACCCGTACGCTTGGGAATGTAACGCGAGCGTCTCGTTCTTGACGAGCGACTCGCGCAGCTGGGCTTGTTGTCCTGCTGTCAGGTGCGGGAAGCGGGAGTAGATCAGCCGTGTGGATATGATCTCGATGTAAGCGTCGCCTAGGAATTCGAGCCGCTCGTACGTCAGCGGCTCTTGGCCATCGCTGTTTGGGTGGGCTTTGGACTGGTGGCGGAATACGGCTTCTTCGAGGTAGGATTCGGTGATGGGAGGAAGAGCGGGGAGAGTGGTGGTCGGGTTGATGGGTTGAGACGCGCTGTAGGGAGGGATGGTCACGTAAGGAACTTTTTCGAGAGCCTTGACGGCAAGGTCGGAAAGAACGAGTGAGACGGCGGTTGGGCGATGGTGGGAGAGCAATCTGTGCAGCTGTTTCGCGTGGTGGAGAACATCGCCGTCGGCTGGTGTGGAGACTGCGTCGCTGTCGACTATTTGTTCCAGAAGCTGTTTAAGTAAAGATTGGGGGTCTCTAGTATAAGCATGCGTAGCTACCGGCTTTAAAGAACGGTGTTCTGAAGAGTTATCCTTTCGTTGTACTTTCCCTTCTTTGCTGTATTGTGGATCATGAGCATGACCGTCATGAGAAGCAGCGCTCCTGCTTCCATTATATTCATTATGCTTTTGCCTTTTTGAGGAAGGCCGTCCAGTTGCGCCAGAGCTCTGGCTGCCTCTCTTTTCTCTCATCGGTGCTGTTTTCAAAGGTATGAAGGAGCTACAATAGCGTGATGTTCCAGCAACAAATGGCGGGACTGTCGAAAATTAGCCGGCGCTAGCGGCTCGAGCCGAACTTCTTCATGAATCTCGATCCTCATAACGCTATTTCCTCTAGCTATCTCCCTATCACAATGTCAGTCGCACGGTCTAGGGTGTTAGACCTTTTGAAGGTAATTGGCCCCGACCGTCTACCATTATTATGTGCTATTCTAACGATGCATCAAGGTCCAATGCCGCGTCTTTAACACGACCTTCAACCCTGAGCGGCTCCGATTGGGAAATAAGGTCCTTCACCAACGCCTACGAGGCCCCTCTGTCGCAGCGTATTATCCACCGAGAGTTGGAACAGTTCAGGATCTACGGAAACTATATCCGGAATACGATGTTCCAGATGATGCGGAGGATGACTGGTTGGAGCATTTGCAGATGTTCGTATCCCATACACTCCGGCTCTTTGGCTAGGGATTTGCGGGATGATAGAGCATTTTTCCTATCCCCGACAAGAATTTGAGAGATGAGATTGAGGGGTGGTTTTGATAAAAGATTGTAGGGATAAGTCATGCTAACCCAAATGCTGCAGTGCTAAATCAAGAGGAAAAGGCCCACCCAAGAAAAAGAGGACAGCTGCAGGTAAGTCGCATTCTGGCATAATGAGGAATGATACCGTGATTTTAACTTTTGCTCTACTTAGAATCGAAGAAGTTTGGTAAAAGGAAGTCCTGATAGCATGGCTATCTGTAGCATATAATGTTGTATATGTCATTGACGGCGTATGGGGTTTCAATTACTTTGGAATTAGCATGGCGGGTAGAAGATGGCATGGTAGGCGGGTTTTTTTTTTTGGTAAATAGATATTCCACGTTCAAACACAAATCGAACGTCTGAGAGCTATCCCTTTTATGCATGTTCTATTACTTTCCCTTTTATTGCGTATATGCTTACATGGACATCCTAATCTTGTACATTTACTTTTCCGGCCCATGCCTACTTTTTCAGCCCTTGCCCAAGTTTCGATGTGCGAGTGGTTTGTGTACCCGGCGGTATCTTTAATCCTCCGAATACAAGGCCGCACACCGCAACCATACCCGCACCGCCGACCGCATAAGCAACCTCTCTTCCGGCCCACCAATACAAAGAGCAAAAGATTAGGGGTCCAAGGGACCTTCCAATCTGGCCTGCATCATCATTATCAGTCAAGCCTCAATACATAACACAAAAAGAAGTAGTAGACATACCGAAGCTTCTATGATTTCCTAACTTATTCCCCCTCTCACCCGCGCCAGCTTCAAAACTGCTCAAGCTATTCAGCCCTGTGACTACAGTAGCCGATGTGACCGCAAGCAACGCCGCAGCCGCATACAATCCCCCCTGTGTCTCGATTCTTGCCAGCAAAAAGAACCCTAAAGTGCAGCTGAGAACTCCTGTTTGGACCACTCTGAGGGGATGCATCCGTCTTGTCATAGTACCTTGTAGAATGGAAGCGACAAGGCCAATGAATCCAAGTAGCTTCCCAGACTGAGCACTTCCATAAGAGAACAGATCATATGTCATGAATGGGAGAGAGAATTCCATGCCGGAGAAGAAGAGGATGAACGCGAAATGCGTGAAATTGAGGAGCGTGTGGGAGTTGGTACGAACGCGAGAGTCAGCCGGCTTGTTTTTAGTCGGTGAGCCACTAGCGGCAGGATTCGTTGAGGCGACGAGCAAAGTCTCAGGGAGGTACATATAGAGGTAGATCGTCTCTGTAACGATTAAAAACAGCGAAAATCCTGCGGCCGTGGCGAACGGATTGGCAGCCACAGTCGTAACATTTGATAGCGCAGCGCCCAAAGCCGGTCCGAATGTAAATGCGATGCTGAAACACACGCCCACAAGAGCCATTGTTGCCCCACGTTGAGTATCGTCACTGATATCTGTGGCAATCGCAAGAGCAAGCTGCACATTACCCTCGCTCAGCCCCCCTACCACCCTGCTGGCCAAGAAGGTGCGGAAGTCGGTCGCAGCAACCCATAGAGCTACTGAGAGAATGTTGCCTGCCATAGACCATAGTAATGCTGTCCTGCGGCCATACCTGTCTGAGAGTGTTCCAATGACCGGAGAAGCAATTGCTTGGAGAAACGAGAAGAGGGACCCCAGCGCTCCCCCGAGCAGGACAATGTCATAGCGGTCATTGATGGGGCGAGCAAAGGAATTCTTATAAGCATTTAAACCGTGAAGAATTCGACTTAAGACGGTATCCGAGCTGGCGCTTGATGTTTCATGATCGCGGTAGAATTCCAGGAGCTTCGGGAAGAGGGGCAGGATGAATGTGAAGGATATCTAATTATGTTAGAACGAAGGGCTTTACTATCCCGAAAGAAGCCATACTAGGTCAAGGAGAAGTGATATGAATAAGACTCGCAGAACATTCTTTCGCACAGCATCAGCGACCGGTATTGGGGAAACCATCGCGTCGGTTATGGCGTTTGAAATGGAGATGGGCAGAAGTTTTTAGACTGTGGACAGCTTTCAGCAACACAGCCCCCAGTAGAGTAAGCTTCTGTCAGCGCAACTCCATTGGAAAGGTTTTAGAGAGGCGGCGGGAAGCTTTCAAGGCAAGAAAGCAATAGGCGCTCACGAAAATAACTTGTAACATGACCACTTGTAGATGTGATCCTTTTGGCCTTCCCGCTTCCTGCCACAAAACTAGGGGCCCGGGCTCGAGGGGCTCAACTACTATGCCATCTCCGCTCTCCCCAGTGGAGGAGAAATGGCTTAAACAGCACTTGCGCGGTGAATACTACTTCCTCCGCGCCCATAGACTGAGAATCTACAAGATTGAACACCACGAACAAGGCCGCCAGATTTTGCGTCAGCTAATAATGAACGAAAACGAAGATGAATCACGGTGTCGCTCGGATTACAATCAATCACGTGCCCCATCACCAAAATCAAGATGAAGCTGTGCGATCGCATGCAACCAAACCCATCAAATAAATGTAGTTATAGAGCCTGATCTACCCGGTGAAGTTATTATTATCTCCATGCGAAATATAAAGCCGGGCCTTCGCGATAAACGTCTGCATACTCAATTGCTTCAAAATATATGCCCCCATTACCTCATCTTCCTGCCAGATATCGTAGATGTTCCTTTGCATGTTCCTTTGCCTTCTTGATTAAGCTTGCGACCCGTTGGCGACCTTTAGAGGACGTCTAGTACGGGTAGATTTGGGTAATAGAGTCTTTAGTAGATTGTTAAGATCTCCGTTTCGCACAGCGTCGCGAGCTTAGTAAAAATACAACATGCAGTAACCTTCCCCCCTGTGTAACGGAAAACCCTGTGTTCCGGAACAAGTTAGAGGTACCTTGGCTTTTGAATAACTTAGACCCTGCACACCTGTTATAATTATTATAGTGCTATAAGCAATATGCTATGCAGCGAGTGATTAACACTTAAGACAATTCTCACCTAAAGATTACACAAGTATAGTTGTTTTGTCGCTTGATTCGCGCGGGATGTGCCCTGACGCCGCAACGAAATTTCTTTGGCACAATGCCGCCACGCTAATTCAAACTAAAAAATGCGTTCTTCGGAGCATGCGATATTTCAAATCACATTTCTAGGCTATCATCAATATCATACGTGGTGTAGGAGGCAAATCCGCCATGAAGGTTGGTACATTCGGCAAGCTACAGTTACGTAATACCGCTATAAATCGCAACTAGTCCGCGCGTTTTTTACAGGTCGCTCGGTTTCTTACCGCCGGCAGTCTACCCTCTTTTGGAGCGAAAGAAATACCCTGTGTGCAGGAAAGAAACATCGGCCAATCAACGGCTCAAATCCCTGCCCCATTCAAGAACTTTATCGTGAGTTCTGCACGCCCGCCTTCAATGTGGAGGGTTGACAACGGCACTGGCCGTACCTCCAACGATGATATATTCTGCTTATCTGGTATATTTAACTAGAAGAGGCCCCACACCGTACAACGCCTAGGGAAACCAGCTTCCCCTTGAATGCGGCCGCAGCAGAGTTTTACCCTTAGTTCAGGCACGTGATTCGCCACAGTACGCGAGGGTACTTCTCTATTGTAGCTTGAGGTCACGTATATATATATGTATGTATGTATAATCTATTATGGCCATGCACCATCTAGGGTATGGGCCGTTACAGAGCGCTAACTAAATACTTCCTACCATCAACATGCATGCTCTAGTTCAGAAGCCAACTATAAGAACTATATATCCATTACCTAACACTATATTCAACTAAGGAAATAAAGAAAAAAAAAGGTTGGAGTTTAGAGGCGAGCCTAAGTAAGTAGTTTTTAACGCCTTATGTCCGTAGGGCTGTTCCGGCGTTATACGCTTCTTAATTAGTAACGCACCAGTAGAGGCATATGTAAAGGAGGCTTGTGGTATATTTAGTTAGATAATAAGATAAGGGATTCTTAAGAGTCTTCGCTTATTAACGTCGGCTTCTATACTTTTTATATCTTATACACTTAGGTATAAACGTCCGGTCTCCTTTATAAATTTAATTATAGCTTTAACTATACTAATATCTGGCTTCTAGCGCTTAATTAAGCCGTTAATATTCCTACCTCCTTTTTATCTACGTAAGTAGCCTCCTAATACATATAATAGATCCCTAAATTAATTTCTATGCTGCTTACTTAGTCTAAACCTTTACTATATCCACCTCCTACAAAAAAAGAGGAAGTGCTGTATTAATTCTATAAGCCTATAGTCATATAACGCCATCTCTAATACATTAATTTTATAAAGATATTCTTTTAGAAATAACTTACCGGTCTATAGCTATGCAAGGATAGCAGCTTTAGAGCTAATTAGCTGCTAGTATAATTCTATAGCCTTTCCTAGGTAAAGTGCTACGTTAATCTTCCTTATAAACTTACCCGTATTAGATCTTCCTAATAGAAGCGGTTTTATTGTTATTTTAGCTTTTTCTAGGGCTTACGTTACAAGGTACTATAGGAGGCCGTCTCTCTATAGTAGCTCCTCGCTCTCTAGTCTTGTCGCTACTTTAGTAAGCTTATTAGCTTTCTCATTTCTTATAAATCCTAAGTGGCCTAGAATCCAGTATAGCGTAACATTGTTTAGCTATAGCTTCTTTAAGATCTCTATAACTATTTTTTAGTAGGCTCTAGCCCTCTAGCTCTATACTAATAGCAACGCTAATTATAAGTTAGAGAACATCGGGAAAATATTCGCAGGATGAGATTCAAGTAGACTTTGGTTTTCGCGTTTCGCGTAATTGACATGCAATTTGACCAACTCGACACGCAATTGACCAACTTGACACGCAATTGACCAATTTGACANATCNAAAAGTNAAATAACACGCAGTTGACCTATTTAACAACTTTAAAAGCTAACTATATATTCCTTGACACGCAGTTGACCTACTTAATAGCTAACTGTATATTTCTTGACACGCAGTTAACCTATTTAACAACTTTAAAAGCTAACTGTATATTCCTTGACATGCAATTAAGGTAAAGTTATATGCTAATTACGCAAATGAATTTTTACACAGTTTTATTACTTAGAGGCTCTGCATAAGGCTCTACACAAGCTCTACACGAAGCTCTACACGAAGCTCTACACGAAGCTCTACACGAAGCTCTACACAAAGCTCTACATACAGAGGCTCTGCACGAGGCTCTGCGCGAAGCTCTGCGTACGGAGGCTCTGCACGAAGCTCTGCACGAAGCTCTGCACGAAGCTCTGCACGAAGCTCTGCACGAAGCTCTGCACGAAGCTCTGCACGAAGCTCTGCACGAAGCTCTGCACGAAGCTCTGCACGAAGCTCTGCACGAAGCTCTGCACAAAGCTCTGCACGAAGCTCTGCGTACGGAGGCTCTGCACGAAGCTCTGCACGAAGCTCTACGTACAGAGGCTCTGCACGAGGCTCTGCGCGAGGCTCTGCGTACGGAGCTCTGCACGAAGCTCTGCACGAAGCTCTGCACGAGGCTCTGCGCGAAGCTCTGCGTACGGAGGCTCTACACGAAGCCCTGCACGAGGCTCTGCGCGAAGCTCTGCATACGGAGGCTCTACACGAAGCTCTACACGAAGCTCTATACGAAGCTCTATACGAAGCTCTACGTACAGAGGCTCTGCACAAGGCTCTGCGCGAAGCTCTGCGTACGGAGGCTCTACACAAAGCTCTGCATCGGGTCCCCGCTTATATTCCCGATAGCGTCTACACGTGTCTCTGCCTATGTAGCCGCCTTATTTTTACCCTTCCTTCCTTCCTTACATCCTCCCTCCTAGGGAGGCACTAGAACGGCAGCCAGCAGAGGACCGTTGCTAGAACTAGATGACTATCGCTAGAACTAAACACCGTCGCCAGAACCAAGACGACGTTACTAGAACCAGACGATCGTCGCCAGAGCCAGACGACCGTCGCCAGAGCCAGACGACGTCGCCAGAACCAGACGACTATCGCCAGAGCCAGACAACTGTCGCTAGAACCGCGACCCGTCGCCAGAACTAGACGACCGTTACTAGAACAGACGACCGTCGCCAGAGCCAAACGACCGTCGCTAGAGCCAGATGACCGTCGCCAGAACCAGACGACCGTCTCCAGAGTTAGACGACTGTCGCTAAAACAGACGACCGTCGCCAGAGCTAGACGACCGTCGCCAGAACCAGACGACCGTTACCAGAGCCAGACGACCGTTACCAGAACCAGACGACCGTCGCCAGAACCAGACAACTGTCGCCAGAGCTAGACGACCGTCGCTAGAACCAGACGACTGTCGCCAGAGCCAGACGATAACGACTAGCCAGCGAACACTATAAACGATTCGATCGATTGATCGAATTAAGGTAGCACAGACAGGTAGGCATAAACAGGGAGATGCTGACGGGTAGGCAGATGTAGACAGGTAGGCAGATATAGACAGGTAAGTAGATGCAGATAGGTAAGCAGATGCAGACAGGTAGGCAGATGCTGACGGGTAGGCAGATATAGACAGGTAGGCAGATATAAACAGGTAGGCAATGCAGACAGGTAGGCAATGTAGACAGGTAGGCAATGCAGATAGGTAGGCGATGCAGGCAGGTAGGTAGATAGGCAGGTAGGTAAGTCAATAGGTAGATAGGTAGAAGAGAACCATCGCTATATTATATTAAATTATCTAAAATAATATTATTTATTTTGCTAGCCTTATAAATAGCTTTAAAATAGCTTTTATTTATTTAAAATATGCTATTAGTATAAAAGAGGTAAATATAATTATGGTTGCCAAATGCGCAGATTGCTGGCAGGTTGTGCGCAGGTTGCGCGCAGGCTGCGCGCAGGCTGCGTGTCAAAAAAACACGACATAGGCTAGTCGGTCGAGTTGCCAAATGACCTCAACTGCGCGCCAATTGCGTCAACCACCAGCCATTGAGGCCATTGAAAGGGTACCATATTTTGCCGATGAATATTCTTATACTAAAGGTAGGTATTAGAAAACCTGCTTAGTTAATAGCCGTATATATAGGGTCCTACGGCCAGTTAGCTGCCTCGCTAATTACTAGAAGCTCTATAAGGTAGGCGTCGGCCTAATTAGAGCTTACTACTGTTTTCGAGAGCGTTGCTTTAGATAGTATAGCATATACGCCGATTCCTACCCTACTATTACGCACTAATGTATTAATGTATATATTAACCTATCCTAGCTTATAATCTTTAATAATAGCTTAAGTATATTCTTCGTCCTTGCATATTACTATATTAGGTTTAGCCACTTATAGTGGGTATATATACGGTTTAACCTCTAGCACCCTATTTACCTAGATATCCTCGTATATCTCTACTATTCTTTAAAGTGGCGACCTATACTATTTATAGAGCCTCTGTCTTTAAATCATCCAATATAGGTATAATTTGCCTAGTTTATAGATTAATACCTAGAACGCGATAGCCTAGTTATATAGCCTTTGTTTAAGGGGGAGCAAGCTAGCTTCTACCTCTGCTATTAGTAGAGTAATAGTATAAAACCCCCTAATAATAGCTTATGCCGTAATTCTCTGCGCCTACTAAAGGAGCTATATTAGCTTTTATGTCGCAAGCGGGTACTATATTAATAACGCGTAGTCTACTACTAGTAAAACCGAGCTCTTAGCTAGTTGTTTAACGCTCTTAGGCTACAGTCCCTTTAATCTACGTAACGCTAGCGCTACCTTAGTAGCTTTACCTGCCTTATCTATTAGGTATACCTTAAACCTTAGCTTCTTATTAAGAATTACCCTAAGGATTTTAACTTCCTATATTAGGGGGATTCCTTTTCCTTTAAATTAAAGCGGCGTGGTGGCATCCCTACCCGCTTCTTTATATTTAGTAAGGTAAATAAATAATGTTTTCTTCGCTTTAAATTAAGCTCTACTAGTTCTCTCCTATTTCTTAAGTATTGGTATAATCTCGCCCTAGATAATCTATATATTTTCCTCCGCCATAGGGCCTATAACCTATGCTAAGTAGTTGTTAATAAAGGCCATAGAGCTGCCATTTCTAGGTGCGTTTTATATAAGATCCGCGTTAAAGAATAAAAAAAGTATTAGGGCTAGTGCTAATCCCTATAAGAGACCCGCTTATAGGAGCGCCTGCACCTCTAATATATATCCGTTAACTAAAATATAGGCTTAATAGTTTATATAAAAGTCCTATACCTATTATATAATCGTCTAAGGTATTTATCGCTGCCATAATCTCCTAATTTCCAGTTTTATAGCTACATTATTATATACACCCTTAATATTAAATAATACTAAAGACAGCGTCTTTTTTTCTCTCTATACTCTAAATACGTCCTTATAGAGATATAATAGCGTATATATTATTAACCTTTACTTCCTAGCTCTAAAGTATATCTTAGGTAGTAGGCTATATTCCTCCACTAGGTATACTATCCTCTCCACTACTAGTAATTTAAGTGCTTTCCCCAGCATTAAAAGGAGGGAGATTAGCCTATAGTTGTTTGCTACTATATAGTCCCCCCGCTTCGGCTTTTATAGCGGCATAATCTTTACTACCTTTTATTCCTATAGTACTTTCCCTATTTTAAGTAATTTAGTAAAGAGAGTAGTAATTTTACTACTTAGTACGGGCTATAGCTCTTACTATACCCTAGCTAGTAGGCCGTCCCTTCCTAGAGCCTTATTTAGGCTAGCCCTAAACACAGCTGCCTTAACCTTATATTTAGCGATAGACTCCTATAGTAATTAGTTATAGCTAGTTATAGCTTCCTTTTTTTATTCGCATAGTAATAGGACCAGAAAAAATGCCTAGAGTAGTTCTCTTATAATATTATAGTTCTCTATAATAACCTCTCCCTATCCTCTAGCCTTCTTAATTAGTGGTATTTTAGCAAACGCGGATATAGCCTACGGATTAAGGTATTTTAACGCTTTTTATATATTATTACTATTACTAAGGAATTCGTCCTAATAGAGCTTCCTATATCGCTAAATAGTTTTATAAAAGAGCTTCTTTACTCTTACTGCGATATTACGTAGTTTAGGGTTATCCCTTCCTTACCTCTATATCGCACTATTTCTATTCCTCTAGTATATATATAACTTCCTCAGCATTATAAGGTCTTTGTTCCACTATCTTTTTATATATAGTAATAGCTTAGCCCACTAGTAGTATACTTTAAGGGCTTTATTAACCCACCTATTAAGGCAGTTAACTATTTTATCTACATCTTTTATAGGGAATTCCATCTCTTTCTATTACTCTATATCTTCTTAAATCTTATTCTAGTTTATATTTTTAATAAGTAGCCTCTCCTAGCTCTCCTATATATCTATATTAACCTAGAAGCTAGTATAAATAGCTTTATAGTCTAACCCATACTTATGCTCCTAAGTAGCGCACTTTACTAGTTCACTTACTAGGCCTAAAGTTATAAGTATAAGGTTAATTATTAATATTCGCCCTACGTTGCTTTTAAATATAGGTACTCCTACTAGAAATAGGCTCTAGAGTAACTAGTCCACTATAAAGTTAATAATTAGCGCGCTTTCTTCTTACGTTAATATAGTACTAATATAACTTCCTCCCTATAGCAGATTATGCCGATTAAAGTCGCCTATAATTACCACCTTAGTATATAGGTCGCATAATAGTTTACCTTAGATTAGACCATTAATTATCTCTAGCCTACTAGAGAGCTCCTCTAGGTTCTCTTCCTTAGTTCTTCTTAAATATCTATCTGGGATATATACCAACATAATTATAAGTCTCCTTTAGCCAATATACGCCACTACCGCTATAATATCTGCTAAATCTACCTATAGCTATATAGCTGCCAGCTCTCTAGATACCTAGATATATAACCTAACTAGGGAATACCACTGCTGCCTACCTATTAGGACAAACCTTATCTACTAGGGGTTTAAGCTAGCTAGCACTACTTCCCTATCTAAGAGAAAGCAGTAAAGCTCCTAGCCTAAAATAAAGTGGAAGTTTACTAGCGCTTTATCATTATATAGCGCATACTACGCTTCCCTATACTTCTTTATATTCGCCTAAAGGATCTAAAGTTCTTTATTTATAGCGCTATCGTGCAAGAATCCTATCCATCTCTTTCCTATATACTAGGTATTTACGGTATAAGGCTTAGTAAGGACCCTAGCAGTTTACGCAGTATAGATTTACCATCTCACACCAGAGATAGCCTTCCCGCCTATATATTTCGCACATATTAGGTCGCGTATAGTCTCTAGCCCTATATCCAAACCTTCTATATTTATAGCATACTATAGGGGTACATCGCTCCTTAAATGGTAATATAATAATCGCGCCTCCCCTAAATAATACGTTATCTAATATAAGCAGCTTCTCTATATCCTCCTTTATTACCACTTTAATAATTACTAACGCGTGCTAACCGCGTAGCCTTAGTTGTCCTAGCTATCTTATTATATATACCTTTATACCATTCTCTACCCTAAAGCGCTCTATAGCTAACTTACTTACTTTTCCGCTATTAATGTCTATTGCTAAAGGTACTTTAACCTAGTCCGCCTTAACCGTATATTACTTAGGTCTAATAAGCCTTGCCCTAGAAATATACGGTTTAAGCTATTAAGCAGTTATCTGCCTAAACGCAGCTTTTTTATCTTTTTCCACCAAGAATCTAATAATGCTTACGCTGTTGCTTATTTGCTATACGCAGAAGTCCTTAAATATAGCTCCCATAAGCCCCTTAACATCCTTTATACCTTACGTAATAGTTTACTTTACTGCTTTAGTAGTAGCTACCCTCTCTATTGCCTCTAAACCCGCTTAACTAACATCTATTACTAGCTACTAATTAGGTTTCTTAGGGTTCCTAGCGCTTGTTATTTATAGTAAGATTATCTCTAACCCTACTATGCCTTTATTAGCCGCTACTAATGCCTATAATTATATTGGAGCTAAGGGAGTATTTAGTTACGCTTGTAAGGACTAGATAGCTTTTTAAAGTTTAACGTTTTACTTTTTAAGGCTTCGCTATTCTAATTTAATGTCTATAAGGTTATTTCTAATACTCTTAATAATACTATTCTGGTTTATAATAATGTTACTCTACTATACTATAGTTTCTTTAAGGCTTTCAATAAGTTAATAAAATTCGTCACAATTAATACCTCCTCCTTTATATTCGGGTAAGGTAGAGACTCTTACTATAGGGAATAAAGGCAGTATATACTGTATAGCTTATAGTCCAGTTTATAGTGCGGTTGTCTGCTGTTTAAACTATACTAATATTTAGGCTCATGTCCTTAGCGACTACTAGGCCTCTTACACCTTCGCGCTTAGTTTCTTTATACGTCTTAGTGGAGCTGCTAGCGGGTCCAGAGGTGGTATTGCTAATACGCGTTCGGGGGTTAAAGCAGCCATCAGGGCTCCGGGGCTTCGTTCGGTGGGCCGCAGGGGCCGCCTTACAGCGGGAACTAGCTAAACAAAAGACTAGGATTCGATTAAAAGAATATCCAAGATAAATATCCTCCTCTTTCAAAAGTTACGCCACGAAAACCGTAGATCCTTCGTACAGCTTGAGGTCACAAGGGTGTGGCCGGTGCGGGTCGGCCACCCTCCCTGCTTATAGTGGCGACATCCTGTGCCAAATCATTTTGATTACCGTTAGATATTACTTGTAAGCATGCTTACGCAGCTCTACCCCTTCCGCATTTGCACAAGTTTCATGGTCTAAACTTATCGCTCTGGACAAGAAAAACAGGTTTTCTTAGGTCTTTGCTAGCCCTATTACTAAATAATCTCTTCTGGCTACGCCTAGGAGACTTACAAGTATGTGATACACAAAATTAAATCGCTTCAAAGTCCTATCGCCAAGTTCTCCATCTGCCACTCATTCAGAGCTTTAAGCGATGTCTCTGTGTGAGGATGCTGAGAGCCAAGGATCTGTTTCCGTAGCTGGAAGCATTTTTTCATCAACGAGATGGCTTCTTCATTGCGGCTTTGGGACTTCAGCGTAAATGCGAGGTTGTTTATGCTAGTTAGCGTGTCTGGATGCTCCTCCCCAAGCACCCTCTTCCCCGTCTCTATTACTTGCACAAATAGCTCTTCAGCCTCCTTCCACCGCCCTTGATTCCAAAACGTCAACGCTAGGTTGGCCATGCTAGTTAGCGTGTTTGGATGCTTCTCCCCAAGTACCCTCTTCCTCATCTCCATTACTTGCACCTCTAGCTCTTTAGCCTCCTTCCACCGCCCTTGATTTCCGTACGTCGACGCTAGGTTGGCCATGCTGGTTAGCGCGTCTGGATGCTCCTTCCCAAGCACCCTTTTCCTTGTCTCCATCACTTGCACCTCTAGCTCTTCGGCCTCCTTCCACTGCCCTTGATTCCTGTACGTCGACGCTAGGTTAGCCATGCTGGTTAGCGTATCTGGATGCTCCTCCCCAAGCACCCTCTTCCCCGTCTCCATTACTTGCATAAACAGCTCTTTAGCCTCCTTCCACCGCCCTTGATTCCAAAACGTCGACGCCAGGTTGGCCATGCTAGTTAGCGTGTCTGGATGCTCCTCCCTAAGCACCCTCTTTCTTGTCTCCATTACTTGCACAAACAGCTCTTCGGCCTCCTTCCACCGCCCTTGATTCCTATACGTCGACGCTAGGTTAGCCATGCTGGTCAGCATGTCTGGATGCTCCTCCCCAAGTACCCTCTTCCTTGTCTCCATCACTTGCACCTCTAGCTCTTCGGCCTCCTTCCACCGCCCTTGATTCCTGTACGTCAACGCTAGGTTGGCCATGCTGGTTAGCGTGTCTGGATACTCCTCCCCAAGCACCCTCGAACATATTTTTAGTTCTTTGGCTTGAAGCTCTTCAGCCTCCTTCCACCGCCCTTGATTCCTGTACGTCGACGCTAGGTTGGCCATGCTGGTTAGCGTGTCTAGATGCTCCTCCCCAAGCACCCTCGAACATATCTTTAGTTCTTTGGCTTGAAGCTCTTCGGCCTCCTTCCACCGCCCTTGATTCCAAAACGTTGACGCTAGGTTGGCCATGCTGGCTAGCGTGTCTGGATGCTCCTCCCCAAGCACCCTCTTCCTCGTCTCTATTACTTGCACCTCTAGCTCTTTAGCCTCCTTCCACCGCCCTTGATTCCTGTACACCCTCTCTTCCCCGTCTCTATACTTGCATAAATAGCTCTTCAGCTTCCTTCCACCGCCCTTGATTCCTGATACGTCGACGCCAGGTTGACCATGCTAGTATGTATTTGGATGCTCCCCCCAAGCACCCTCTTCCTCCGTCTCCATACTTGCACCTCTAGCTCTCAGCCTCCTTCCACCGCCCTTGATCCTGTACGTTACGCCAGGTTGGCCATGCTGGTTAGCGTGTCTAGATGCTCCTCCCCAAGCAACCCTCTTCCTCGTCTCCATTACTTGCACCTCTAGCTCTCAGCCTCCTCCACCCGCCCTGATTCCTGTACGTTGACGCCAGGTTGGCCATGCTGGTTAGCGTGTCTAGATGCTCCTCCCCAAGCACCCTCTTCCTCGTCTCCATCACTTGCACAAACAGCTCTTCGGCCTCCTTCCACCGCCCCTCATACCTATATGCTATCCCTAGCATCCCCATACAGCTTAGTACCTCTATATCTTCTTTACCATACACCTTTAACAAAGCTTTTGTTGCCTTAAGAGACATTCGCTCTGCTTCGTTGTAGCTCCCTTTAGCCCACGCATACCACGCGGCGTTACGAAGTATTGCCCCCCACTTTCCCACCGTTTCTTTATCGCACGGTCGCTGCATCTCCGCCGACTTTGCATGGGGGAATAGTGCCTGACACTTACTCCAGTTCTCCGGGTCCCCTGTAGGATACACTGCATGCAGATTCTTAATAAACTGCTGCTTCCACTTTTCAGCCTCTCCATGTGCTTCCAGCCATTTTAGGGTGGCGAGCTGCACCAGCCCGTGCATCTCAAAGGACATCCCGCCCCCTTCGATCGAGATGAACGAGTAACTCCTCAGCACATCTATGTCGTTCTCAAACCCGTCATCATTTGATTCCGACAAAGAAGCTTCCTCATCACTACTTGATTCTCCTTCAACCGCGTTACTTTCATCTTCATCTCTCCCCATTTCCCTCGTACTTTCCCTTATACTTTCCCTCCAAAGTAAAGCCTCCGGAATGCCTTGTCGGTCGAAAAAGCTCATCAGCGACAATAGATCCGCTGCAGACGGCCGGGTGTCTCTTAGGTGGTCAAAAGATATCTGCCATGTTATAAGGATGGAGTTCTTGGCCTCCGGATCTCGCCGAAGGTGGCCCGCTTCGTGGTTCAAGAGACTGGTCTTCCGTTTATCGCTCTTACGAAACTCTTTAAGATACTGTTGTGGAGAATATCTTGGAGCTCGTTGCTTGATGTATGCTGCTGCTTGCACAATCGCAAGCGGCATAAACTCGAGGGCTGCTGCAAGCTCTGCCAGTTGAGCGCTGTTGCTCTCTGTTCCGAGCTTCTTCCCAAAGAGCGTTACTGCGTCTTCTCCCTCCATCGGCTTGACCGGTATGATCTCACTCTCTTCTACCAGCCCTAGTGCTGCGCTTCTGCTCCGGGTTGTAATTAATACCGACCCATTTTGACTCTGCGGGAGATACGGGAATATCTTCGACACAACGGCGGCATCATCCGCATTATCCAGTACCATGATCCACTTTCCTTTACTCTCGTCTCGGAGCCAGCTGCTCACTAACTGAAATATGTCTACCTTTAGGTCTCTCCGGCCAGGAACCTTGACCGTGTCTGCTATGTCCCGGTAGCCTTGCTCGAGGCGAACAGGGTTGCTAGAGTGCACCCAAAACACCCATATTTGCTGGGACTGCTCTCTGGCTTGGTGGCAGTATTCGATGGCAAGCTGCGATTTTCTTTGCTCGAGTTAGCTTAAGTTGTTTGAGGTACTAGCTTAAGCGGTTCATGCCTACCCAACACCGCCAAGCCCAACCAGTGCCACTCTTGATGCTGGCACTGAAAGCATATTGCTAATCTGTTCAAGCAGGGTCCCGCGATTAACAAAGTCGGAGTCACGGCGGAAAGGGACGGTGGAGCAAGGACTTGGTGGTACCTCCACTTGTTCTGCTATAAAAGATCACTGTTAGCATGCTCGAGCTGAGGCCATCTCTTTACATATTAGGAATGTAGTATGTCTTAAATGCAGGCAACAAGAATGTTCACAGTAAATCTCCTTACTTTGACCATGACCTGCCTCGTCTATAACCGCCGGAATAATAGACAGAATCTCTTTTGCGCACGCAGCTGCCGTTGCCGCCGCATATGGCTGCCACCTCTTATTCTTGTGCGAGTCTGCATAATCGCAAATACCTCGGACAACAAGGCAAGGGAAATCGTTCATTAGTCCGGCCGCCTCCATCTCAAAGCACATCACTCCTCCTAGTTCCGTGCTTATCCTGTCCCTGGCAATGCCATCCTTTATGACCTGGTTGCCTGATGCTATTGTGCCGTAATGGATAACCACCTGGCTCTTTCGAGGAGTCCGCTTTACTTCCCTCTCTTTGCTGCATTGTTCGCATGTGGCTTCTCCTGTATGGTTATATGACGCCTCAAATAACACGTCGGGACCTGTCGTCTTACGGTTAAAGTTCTCTAGCCGATCGAAGACGGAGATATGTGTGGCAAGGCTGCTCCGGCCTCGGTAGTGGAGCGCTCGTAGCTCCGAAATCGCACGGAGTAGCATTGACGGCGGTGCGTTAAGCCATCCCGTCCGTGTTTGGTGTCCACCTGCTCCCGTCTTTCCAAAGTCATATTGTACCACTCCTCCATGCTGCAGGTGGGGTTGGCTAATTACCACATCCCCAAGTCGTATATCTGCTGCGACGCTGGGGACTCCGCCGCCGATGCCAACCATTAGGCCAAATCTGATCGACGTGAACCTGGACGTCATTCGGGTCGCGACCGCGGCGGCGGATTGGGGGCCCATCTGCCCCGCTGGGAGGCAGGCAAGGACAACATTGTGGTCACCGATGCGGCCGAGGGTGTAGAGATCGGAATCTGAGCTGCATTGAGAGGGGCATTCATCCTCCTCATCCAGCATCTCTTGCGCAGCGGCAAGCTCGATAGGGAGGGCACATATCCACCCTACTGTGTAGTCTCTGGCTTGAAGACGGCGTCGTGTCATTACTAAAGGCAAGTACAGGAAGTAGAGAATTACCAAATCATTGTCGCCATGGAGAGAGTAACAAGCTAAGTAAGATGGAGCTGAAGAAACGCAGCCTTGCCATAGGCACAGCCGCAGTGTGGAGGGGTTATCTCTTTCTGCTTCGTGCCTCAGCCTTATTGGATATGAGACTAGTGAATGCAGGGCTGGTTGGGCTGCGTAAGTGTCGAGTGATATCTATCACATATCGGGGGGGCTGATTTGGCGCGGTTACGACCAGGGTTAATACGAGGTTAGGGTTACCCCTACGGTAATGAAAGCGGTTTACCACTGCATGTCGCCACTACAGGAAGGGCGGCCGACCCACACCCTCACGTACTGTGGCAAATCACGTGTCTGGGCTAATGACGCCTTACTAGATAGGTAAGGTGGGACGCTAAGACTTTTCGTTTCACAAGCGGGGTAGAGCCTGAGGGCTAGCGACTGTATCTAGCAGAAGCCAATTTCGCTGCCTTGACTTGTCACAATCCAGCTTCCCCTCATCCTGCTTGCCTTCGTTTCCCCTCCACTTGTCTGCTCCAGTACTCCGAGTCCGTAGACCTACATCATCTACCGACCGTCGAGAAGCCATAACCACTAGCCGGCATCACAACTTTGAAGGACTCATATGGCGCGACCAGACCCCAGTTCCCAATTGTTGGGAAAATAGTTCGACCAATATTTCAACCACTTCAAAGCGCCTGCAGTGTACAAGCACGAGAGAGCCCAGTGTCGCCACTGCAAGATGACATTAAGAAACAACAATCCTCGCCGCAACGCTCATCTTCGATAATGCAGGAGTCTACAGATGGTCGCCCAGCGCGGCGGTTCTTCGTCTGTACAGCCCAAGACTCGGACTGGGGCTGCGTCCAAACTTCAGACTACAGCACACCCCAAGAATAAACGCAAGCGCTTCATCATATACTCCTTAGATGACGACGAATCGGTGGAAGACGGGTCAAATGAAGGCGAGACGAATCCTGACTTGGCAGTGTCTAGACCGACTGGATCTGGACTGACACCTTATGAATCCGACACTGAACCCCAGAAAAGCCGCCCAGGAAAGCAAAGCGCTCGGAGGAAGGAGTGCTACAAATGCCGCAAAAGGTTTTCACTGTCTGCTCTCGAGGACCATCGCGCAACCTGTTTATTTGAGAGATGCGGCTCATGTCGGCAGAGAAAAATTCCACGGTCAGAGATGGCAACACATCATTGTAATCAACAATTCTGCTCGAAATGCAGGAAACATGTCCCGATTTCCACTTTCGACGAGCACCACGCCAGCTGCACATTAAGGAAATGTAATGGGTGCAACACGGCGGGGATCCCGGAGTCAGAATTCGCAGCGCACAGGCTCAGCTGTACAACGATCCGCTGCCCAGGATGCTGTCAAACGTTCTCGAGCTCTGTTTACCTTGATCACATCGCGCTCTGTGAAGTCCGGAGATGTTATCGATGCTTCCAACCCAAAATTCCGCAGTCAGAAATAGCAGCACATCTGATAGTTTGTCCTATGCGGCGATGCCCGCGGTGCTGCAAGACGTTCTCGAAATCAGCATACGATGCTCATCTCGCGATCTGCACGTTCAAGGTCTGCCTGAACTGCCGTAAGGGCAGAATACCAGCCCCCGTTTTCGCAGCCCATCGACTTAATTGTTCGAAAAGGCACTGCTCCAGATGCGAAAAAATATTCCTTGAATCAGAATATGGTGCTCATCGCGCAAGCTGTGACCTCCATACTTGTACTCGCTGCAACAAATCGAAGCTGCCGGCGCTTGAGTTCGAGATACATCGCAAAGAATGCGCCTTCAAAAGGTGCCGCCACTGCTGCAAGTCCCGAATACCTAAGGCCGAATTTGAGTCCCATCGCAAGGCTTGCTCCAAGCGCCGGTGCGCAAGGTGTGGCGAAAAGGAGATACCGGTCGCAAACTACCACCTTCACCGCGCCACTGTTTGCCGACAATTTCAAAGATGTTATGGTTGCACCAAGGTCTTCTTGATTCAAGATTACTCTCAGCACATGCAATCCTGCCAACTTCGATCTTGTAGGGTGTGCCAAAAGAACAAGATTCCAATATCGGACATGGAGGAGCACCTCGAGAACTGCAACTTCATAGGCCATTGTTACAAATGCGACAGGAAAATTCGGAAGGGTGTGGAACACGTTTGCACGCACCGTCGATGTCCCCATTGCCGAAAAACATTCCACGTCACCGAGCTCCAGAAACATCTGTCGATTTGCGAAGGGCTTGAGTGCAACATCTGTCACCGCAGATTCGGGACTTCAGCCGCTTTCCGTCAGCATCGACAGGAAAGTGGCTGCCTCGATCTCGTCGGCCCGTTACCCCAACCATCAGATCAAGTTCTCAAACCACTGAGTGATGTTCAGGCCCGGATCCACAGCCCCAAAACCCAATTTCCGAAGACGGCAGCTATTCAACGCGTTATGGAGGATTGGTATGAGAATCCTCGGACCACAATAATTGTGGACTGCGAGTATCGGGCCTTTGCGTTGGACGATTTGGCTTCGGAAAGCGTTTTCGAGATCGCGATCGCTAACGCACTGGATGAATGGGTAGTTCCGCCCACGGTCATAGACCATTGCCTCTCTGTCTCGAAGGTGGCGGATAAGGCGTACGACGCTTGGGCGGCACGGCAACAAGATGTGCCGGATTCCGCACGGTATAAACAAGTCGCGGCATGGTGGGGTTGCGAGGCCTCGACTGCGAAGTACTACAGTCCTAATGTCCGGCAACAGCGCCCGTTTTCGACATGGGAACAGGTTGCTGACACGATCCGCGCATACACGCAAGTAAGTCAGCTTCAGCACTGCGCTGCTTCTTAAGCCGCTTGCCATCTCCTCGTTCTGACCACATGGTAGAAACACGGCAAGCTTAGGAACGTTCTTGAATGGGGGTCCCATTACGGCGACTACCAATGTCTCGAAGCTGGAATGCGGAAGGCAGAGTCTCTAGACTTATTGCTTCCTAAACCGTTGTGGGACACTAGGCCACTTTCATGGTGGTCAAACATCAGAGCTCAGCTTGGTCTACGTTCGCAAGACCTCAGCCTGTCGCTGGGAAAACTCTATCAGTTGGTTTTCCCGGAAAGGACAGCACTCATTGGCCAATGGCACAATGCAGGACCAGACGTGCGGATGACGATACAACTCATCGAGTTCTACTTTCAAAGAATGTCAAATGCACCCACGAAAGGAAAGATAACGGCGAATTTTGCTCCCCTGGGTGCTGAAGAAGTCCCGGACATACAGTCTGATGAGGAGTCTGAAGGAGACTGGGAGTCAGACGTGGATGATGATCGTGACTCTGATTTGAGCGACGAGGGCTCAGATATGGGAGATGAAGTGTGGAATATGGGTGAGGAGGACTTCTTTTTGAGCGAGGAGGAATATGACATGAACGATGAAAATTTGAATGCAGCTGGTGGAGTCTCGGATGCTGGCGGCCTGGACGATTATTGACAGGTTTCATGTCGCGCATGAAGCAACAGTTCCAAAGCTTGTATTGGTGGTCATGTTGTATTCCACGGATGTGTTGCTCGTACTTCGTATCTTATCCTAGAACAATCTACGGTGCTGTAAGCTCTCAGATTAGCAGAGTGAAGATCATCAAACATATATGTCGTGCACTTTTAAAGTAAGTGAATTATTATGACTGGACCCGACCTCGAAATGTCAGGGAGACGGGAGTCTGGTGCTCCAGATCACGTGGTGCGACTCTTGCGTTGCCAAGTCGCGCCTTCAACAATGAGTCAACATCCTCCCACAATCTGAATGATATTCAGAGCAAGCATTTCGAGAGGTAATGTACCTGCACAAGCCAGTCTCCCAAATATTATACCTCGTTTTCTAACGCCTACGATTAATGAATACAGCACGTCAGCTCAAGATGAATCCATTATCATTCGTAAAACCGCATCCGCCAGCTCCAGCCCTTCGAATCCTAAACAGCCTCGGTAGACAGAAAACCGTCTTCACCCCTATCGACTCAGAAAAGAAGTGCATTACTTGGTATACATGCGGACCAACTGTTTATGATGATCCGCATTTGGGCCACGCGAGAAGTGCAGTCTCACTTGACATTCTTCGGCGAATCCTGCGTGACTACTTCGGCTACACGGTGAAGTTCGTGATGAACGTTACGGATGTCGACGACAAGATTGTGCTGAAAGGGAGGTATTTGTATCTCGAGACAAGGTTGCAGAACGAGCTTGAGAGCCAAGAAAAGAGCAGGGCCACGACTGATGCGCTCACGGTTGGGAAGGAAGCCCTCAAATTCTACATTTCACGATATCTACTACTGTTGTCGCCAGACACTTCAATGGAGACCTACGACGTGGAAGTCAAGAAGGCATACAGGAACATTGTCGATGGGGAGGTAACAGAAGATCAGGACGCAAAACTCAAGATGCACATCAACAATTGTCAAGCCGCCGCCGGTGCCTTGCTGCGCTTAGAAAAGGCAACAGACTCCGCACTTTTGTCCGACTTCATCAATCAAGCGAAAGATGTCATACACCCATATCTAGACCATCTTCACGGCGCCACAATCGACAGTCAAGACCACAGCATGNTCACCGCCGTCGCACGCAAGTACGAAAAGCGCTACTTTGACGACATGCACGCATTGAACGTTCTCGATCCAGACGTCATCACCCGCGCCACAGAGTTCATTCCCCAGATGGTGGCATTCATTCAACGCATCATCGACAAGGGTTTTGCCTACCCAACTGACGACGGATCCGTCTACTTTGACATCTCGGCATTTGAAGCGGCTGGCCACCGTTATTCAATCTTAGAACCGTGGAATCGGAACAACACAGCACTCCGGGCAGATGGCGAGGGGGTGTTGGCGAACAAGGCAGCGGTGAAGCGCAATGATGCGGACTTTGCGCTCTGGAAAGCGAGTCGACCTGGAGAACCTGCTTGGCCGAGTCCGTGGAACAAAGCTGGCGGACGGCCAGGGTAAGTATATTTTATTTAAGAGAATTTATATAAATACTAAATATGACTAGATGGCATATCGAATGTTCGGTTATGGCGTCCGAGGTGTTGGGCAGTGCTCTAGATCTTCACTCTGGCGGAGAAGATTTACGCTGGCCACACCACGATAATGAAGTGAGTTTCACTCTTCTCTCCGGAGAGAATACTCACTATTGAGATAGCTCGCTCAATCGACAGCATACTGGTCCGAGGACGGCAAACCAGCTCCTTGGGTCAACTACTGGCTTCATACTGGCCACCTCGGTATCCAAGGCTTGAAGATGAGCAAAAGCCTTAAGAACTTCATCACAATAAGCGATGCACTCAACCGACCGGAATGGCACTCCCGTTCCCTGCGAATCTGCTTCCTGCTCGGCGCCTGGCATGACAAAATTGAGTTGACTGAGAACATTCTCAAATCTGCGGCGGCGTGGGAATCTAAATTGAACAACTTCTTCCTGCATGCCCTTGACATTGGGAGATCATTAGACGACCTGGCAACGACATTGGACAGCATTCGTGATGAAGAGCTTGGGTTTGAATCTCTTGACAAAGCGAAGGCCGACCTGCACGAGGCACTTTGCGATGCTTTCGACACCCCAACAGCCATGAGGATCATCTCGAATTTTGTGAGTGAATGCAACGTTACGGACCTCTCCAGCTCGTCATTGCTCTCTGGCGCTAGATGGGTCACCCGCATTATCACCATATTCGGCCTCAACCCGCAAGGTGAGGCAGCCGTGCTGGCACAGGATGAGTCCAACAGGAGCAGCGGGCAACAACTTGTACCGAGCCACCATTCCCAACTGATCGCCTGGCACGGAGTCGAAATACCGGTCGCTGCCCAGCAACCCATCCACGCTGCCTCCAAGCTCCGAGACGACGTCAGACAGCAGGTCCTATCCCAGAGAGACGACGTCGATTACGGCTCCATAACAAAGCTAGCACACGGCGTCTCCCTCAGCACTCAATTGAGTACTCCAGCAGATTCCGACAACAGATATCACGTAGTGGCAACTCAATTCCGTAACGACATCCAACGTCTGGCCTCGGAGAGCGCGCCTGCGAAGGACATCCTCAGCCTCTGCGACGCCTTCCGCGATGTCCATCTCTCCTCCCTCGACATCTACCTCGAAGACCGCGAAAATGCCCCCGCGCTCGTCCGGCCGCTGGATTCGTCGCTCCGAAAAGCTCTGGCGGAGAAGCGTGCCGCCGCCGCAGCGGCTGAAACGGAGAAGGCAAGACGCAAAGCCGAGGAGGCGGAAAAGCAGCTGGCGCGGGATAATAAGGCGAGCGTTAATCCGAGGGAGATGTTTAGGAATGAAATGTATTCAGAGTGGGACGAGCAGGGGATTCCGACCCGGGATATAAAAGGAGAGGAGGTAACGAAGAGTGCGAGGAAGAAGCTTGTAAAACTGTATGAGAAGCAGCAGAAGATATATAAGGAGTGGCTAGATAAACAGGACAGCAGATGATACTCAGTGGAAGATACTAATTAACTGATAATTATTAGAGCGCCAGACATACTTCTAGGAGGGCAGCTAATATTAACATATACGGCATACTTGGTTGTTGAGCCTCTCTGATATTTTGCTAGATCCTGCCCTGCTAGCTTCAAAGCCGGAGTTTAGGGTACAAGTACTTAGTAGGAATCGGGTTCCTAAAACTCGACCAATCCAAAAGTCTTCGAACTCCCTGAAATCATCGCCATATATAGCTAAGGATCCCTGCAGTATCAGAATAACACCCTCTTTAGTATCAACTTACTAGTAATCTTCAAAGGAAAGTATAAACGAGGTTGGAGGCCTGAAGGTGGACTACAAATGGTCAGAAACTGGGCCACTAGTTGTCCCAGATTTGGGCCAACCCCTAGGTAGCTTACTTTGGATTGCTCAAGCTTGCTCAGGCTGCCAAGACCTACCCAGGATTGCACAGCCACAAGCTCAGTTATATACTTAGTCACTGCTCAGTTTTAAACCCTTGTATGATCAGGTACGAAAGCGGAAATAGACTTTAGTGAGGTCAGTTTTGCCCATAGAGAATATCGCTTATATTAGGAAAAAATTAAAAATTAAAAATTCATATTTATTATTTTTTTACCTTGATATAACGTAAGTGATAGGGTTATGACGGTCGGCATAGTTATAACGGTGGGCCCCACCGCCTTCCTAATTAGGCTTACTGCCTACCTAGTTTGGAACTTCAAAATTCTGCCAGATGCCCACGCGGGTGACAAAAAAAGCTGTACACTGTAAGCGAGATGCGCTAAGCATCGCTCCACACCAAAATTTCGCCTGCCTCTGATGCTTGCAACCATTACAACTCAACCACTATGCCAAATAAGCGTGCCAATGCTTTAAATCCTGACTGGGAAACCCCAACCAAATGCGAGGTTCAGGGGGCTATCGAATACCTTAAAGCAAAGGGGATAAAAGGAGAGAAAGAAGAGGTTTTTAGGCACTTTAAAGTCTCCCATTCTGAGGGCTATCGCATACTTAGAAACCCACCTAGAAGGCACCATAATGACCTAGAGAAGGAGGAGACACGAGGCAGAAACAGAATTATTAGTTCCAAGGAATTAAAAGAGCTTGAAAGGATTATTTAAGAGGATGGTTTTAAAGCTAGAGCATTAACATAGGAATAGCTAGCTTTTGAAGCTGGAATTGAGGACCAGCATGGTAATCAGCTATCGGGAAGGACCGTACAGCGAGCACTAGGAAGGATAGATTATCACAAGTGCATTGCTTATAAGAAAGGATGGGTTAATAAGCGTACAGCAACAGATCGGAAGGAATACTCTAAAGTTCAGGGTTGTAAATCAATCAACGAGACTTCAATATTGAGTTGAGTTGGTTGCCAAGACTCAATCAATTCAACCAACTGAGAGTTCGCTGGCTTGGCAATTCAATCAATTTGGAGGCTCCGATTGAGTTGAGTTGATTGAAGAATATTGAAGCTTTGATATTATATAGAAAATATTACTAGAGTTCACATGGAGCAATGCTCTAAACCTTATTATTCTTAGTCTTGCCCACCAAAAATAGTTTACCCGAGCATCGCCCGTTGTTTACACCGTCATATCGCCGCCCGAGCCTTGGCAGGTTAGAGTCTTACTCCTAATTCTACGATATCAATTCTACTGCTACCATGGCTTCTAACGCGTCAGATGATGGCCAAACGAATACCTCAGTCCTTTCTACTGCTCGTTCTAATCCTACCGTACCTACCAACCTCCAGGGCGCCTCAGATCACAGTGTAATTGGCAATACCGACGCGTTAACTACCGAATTCGAACCAGAAGATTATGCAGGAATTGACTGGACGCGTCTTCTTGGCTACCATATTCCTCATTTGACAACGGGCAAACGTTACGGGCCTACATGGCAGTACGGATATGATATTGAGCACAGCAAAACGGGCAAGCGGTACTGGGTATGCAAGCTCTGCCATAAGAAGAAGGCTCATATACGACACCTATATTTAGATATTGGTACCGCAAATCATTCTAGGCATATGCTGAACGAACATAATATTGGTGACTCTGCTGCAGAGAAAGCCAAGCAAGGACGGTCAGTCTTTGAACAGCTACATCTTCAAGCTGATAAGCCAGAGGATCAAGCCCGAATAAACACTATTATCCAAAGCCTCCATCCGGATCGATTTACTCAGCTTTTAATGCGATGGATTATACGCGACAATATTCCGTTTCATAAGCTTGAAAGCAGTATATTTCATGATCTTATGGGGTATGCTAATCAAGCTATTCTAACCGCACGCCTCCTGCCTTCTCATCCAACAATGAGAGAGTTAATACTTGCTGAGTTCAATCGACATAAGAAAGTAATTACGGCTCTACTGCATGGAGCGCCGGGCAAGATTCATCTATCGTTTGATCTTTGGACGTCTCGCAATCATTTATCGCTGCTCGGTAAGCTTAACTCTAAGGCCTCTATTACATCAATTACTGACTGCTATATAGGAATTGTAGTTCACTTTATGGACGCCACGAACCAGCACCGTTCCTTCCTTCTAGCCCTCCCTCGTCAAGAAGAGCGACATACTGGCGTCAATATAGCAGCAAACGTCAAGAACATCCTCTCTGAGTTTGGAATTAGTGAGCGGCAGGTGGGCTACTTTATCGCAGATAACGCGGATAATAATGACACCTGCATTAACGAGCTCTCTATAGAGTATAACTTTGATCCGCTACATCGTCGCCTTCGTTGTATGGGCCATATTATCAATCTAGTTGCTCGCATGCTGCTTTTTGGCGCAGATTCGAGCGCTCTAGATAAGGAAGAAGAGAACGAGGATGAGATCCTGCGTCAGATACTGGCTTGGCGGAATATTGGGCCTGTTGGCAAGCTTCGTAATATTATCTTTTGGATATTTGACTCTGAGCAACGCCTCCAAAAGCTCCTTAAGCTTCAAGATCTAGAGCTCGCATCAGCAAGCGACGACTCGTCGCGAGCCAGCACCAAGCTTCTTCCAATCAAGCCAGTAGAGACGCGCTGGAACTCCATGGAGTTAGCAATCGAGCGCGCGATAAAGCTCCGAGACCCTATTGATCGCATTGTTGGCGACGAGGTCCTTGAATGGACGATGTACTGGGCCAAAGTTACTGAGAACGGTACAAAGGATCCGCCTGTGAGAGTTCGCAAAGAGCCTGATATTGTCAGGAACTATTTAACGGGGGACGATTGGGCTACATTGACTGAATATCTAGCTATTTTGAAGCCTCTTTGGATTGCTACAAAGCGACTAGAAGGACGTCTAAAGGAAGGTCCGTATAAACGACGTCATAGATTTCTATCACGCACTAATCAATATAGGCAAATTCGGATCTCTATGGGAGGTCCTTCCTACATTCGAGTATCTACTTGATCAATTTGAGCGCTACAAAGTGCAGTACGAACACCACCCGGAGCCTCACTTCCGCCATAATATCAATGCAGCTTGGCTGAAGCTGACCGAATACTACGAACTCACTGATCGTTCGCCCGCTTATATTGCTGCCACGGTCCTCAATCCGGCACATAAATGGACTTTCGCTGATAAATACTGGACGGGCGAAGGCCAAGCTGGTTGGAAGGAAGCAGCTGAGCAAGCTGTTCGCAGTCTATGGCTTGAGTACAAATATCTTCCGATCGAATCAACTACTGACGGTGAATCTCTTGAACAGCGGCGCGTCTTTTCATCTGAAATTGATGACTACTTCGCGGGCGGCTTTGCTCTGCCTACACCTGCAAACGATCGCGACGAGTACGACGATTGGCTAGCCCGAGCAGGTCACCCTGAGGACGCTCAATGTACTGATCCGATTTCATATTGGCGGGCCAAAGTGAATGGGACTCAATATCCACGACTTGCTCGCATGGCTCTTGATTTGATGACTACTCCACCAATGTCGTCAAGCCCCGAACGTATATTTAGCCTTACTGGCTTACTCCTCACTGCCAGTCGCGCACGACTACAATCTGATATAATTGGAGCTTCAATGGCGCTAGGGTCATGGGATAGGGAAGGCGTTATCAATATGGTAGATGGGCAGTTAAAGCGGCCGGCAAAGGAAAAGACAATATTGACGGGTGGGAAGGTGAGTCAACACCATGCCAAGACTCGCGATAGACCTATATTGAGAGCCGGGCGACAGGAAGGACAGTAGGAAATGATTTAGGCGTCGCTAGGTAGGTCGTCCTGCATCAACTCTATGCCAAGAACTCGTGATAGTTGCTGACTACTACCCCAGTTGAACTCAGTTGAACTAGTTGCCAAGACTTCAATATTGATTCAATCAATTCAATCAACTGAGCTCTCTGCTTACAAAGCTTTCAATTCAATCAATTCGAAGCCTCAGTTGAGTTGAGTTGATTGATTTACAACCTTGCTAAAGTTATGCTTGAGAGGTATCCAGAGCCTGAGGATTAGAGGACGGTTCGCTTTTCAGATAAGGTACATTAGGGTATTGGACCACAAGGTAACTACGCTTTAATTCCCTTTTTAAATCCCTATTCTTATGCTTTACAGGCAAGCTTCAAATTATTAGAAAACCAGGAGAACGCTATTATTCTAACTGCATTTAAGAGGAGGATAACAGGGAGGTTGAAAATTAACAGAAGCGTCTCCATTCTTAGGCTGCTGCTGGCTATGGCTTCGTCTCTCCTCTTCATTTCTATAATATTCCCTCTAATAAGAATGGGAAGATGACCCTTGTGGGGTACGTTAATATTCTTAATGCTATAGTTCTTCCTTGGCTTAAGAATAAAGAAGACTTTGTACTTAAAGAGGATAATAATGGAGCGCATGGGACAGGCAAGAAGAATATTGTTCGTACTTGGAAAGAGGAGCATAATCTTAAGTACTTCTTCAACTGTCATAATTCTCCAGATCTATCTCCTATTGAGAACTGCTGGCAGCCCCCAAAGCAGTATATTAGGAAGTTTCCTCACTGGGATAAAGATGATACAAGAGAATTAGCTCAAGAAGGATGGGATAAGGTTAGAAGAGACTTTTCATTCATTAATAAGAGGGTGGATAGCATGCCTCAGAGGCTGAGGGATTGTATTGACCAGGATGGCCAAATGACAGGCTGGTAGCGCCAAAGAATGTATATTTAGCCCCCATATAAATCGCAAGCATCGAATTCGTGATCAATGCATTTATTTTGGCTGCATTGGCCATACAAAGTCGTGCTCTGAGTCGTGGTGGTGTTCCGGCCTTTCTTCGGTGTACAGCTTTTTTTGTCACCCGCGTGATGCCCATTTGAATGGTTTGGAACATCAAAACTGCGTATAGATGAAATTTGTTAACTATGCCGGCTATTATAACCCTATTACCTATATTATGCGATATATCTATCTTGCACGCCTCTGTAAGCCGTTGTGGAGGCCCTAATAGAGTTGCAAGCTCTGCGTCTGCCTAGAGCCGTAGAGCTTTGCGACCTCTACTGAATGAAGCTCAGGGGGAGACGTGCACGGAGCTCTGCACTGAGCTCTGCAAAATCTCTGCACGAACCTCCGTACGAAGCTCTGCAAAGGCTCTGCTCGGAGCTCTACTCAAGGCTCCGCTTAAAGCTCTGCTTAAAGTCCTAACGTAGGTAATAGGGTTATAACTATCGGTATAGTTATAACAGTTCCTAACAAATTGGTAAGCTCTTTGATGTTATTTAAGCTGGCTTGTGAAGCAACTGAATCGCATCCTACTGTTATCGATAAAAGCTAGCTAATAGGATCAATAGGATCAAGGCTCCGTGATGAAAAATATGATGTCGTAGAATCTGCTGATTTCCATATACAATTGCTATATATATCCAACCTTTGGAGTTAAGTCGCTCAAGATAAGGCAGCTAATATTCATCATTTCTATAGAACGGAATTTTACAAACAGCGAGGTTTGGAGGGAGATTTAGGGTGCCATGGTTGTTAAAATTCGCGATATGTAAAGGCTCGAAGGAGAGCAACGGCACGGGGGGTTCTTTTACCTTCCGAGTCGGTGGAATTAAATATTGAGTTGGTGGAACAAAGTCTATATCATTAGAAGTACGATTGGAAGGTATCGTTGATTGATGTATAATATTTGAATCTATGTAGGTAATACGCGTACTTTTGATTCTGGTGTTTTGGTGTTCTGCGCACGGTCCAATTATCGTAGGACGTTACCAGCCCAGGGATAGGCGTCTGGGTCAACTTGGTAGTCCTGGTGTGACATACAAAACGGACTACGAATCTTTCATTACTGTATTTCAACACTCTGTCAATGGCTCATTACTGGTTCGATTTTGCGTCGAATTTTTTCCTTCGGAGTGTTTCAAGTTTCGCGCACTGTCTGGATTGCTTGAAAGGGTCGATGGAACGGAGGTAGATAGAGTCGAATTCCGTGAAGTAAAGGTAAGCGGGGTCGAGGCCAGTGGAGTGGAGGTCTGTGGGGCAGATGTCAATGGCAGGTGTCGATGGAGTAGACCTCGATGGGGTAGGTGTCGGTGGAGGGTCCCTGGTAGCGCATCCATTGCTGGCAGTGCATCGGTCAGAAGATGTTCCTCCGTATGATCTACTTTGCTCTTCTTCAGCTTGCGCCAAACTCGCCATAATTCTACAACTGTTAGAAGAGGTCCAAATAGAGCTTCCGAATGATCGGGCATATTACCCCAGAGTTCCAGAGAAGTATCCTTGAGAAACGGTAACCACACTAACACGGCTGTCGTCTGACCATAGCCTTCCAAAGGTGTGGCAAGTATTTTTTCGTAGCCTCCCAAGGAAAATACCCAAAATTATGAGTCTGAATACAACCGCCATTCCGATGAAGGGCTGAGCAACTATGAGGTTGTTGTAGCTGGTAGGAGAGAATGGCAGGCTAAGATCGATAACAGAACCACGTTTATAAGATGGCAAAAAGCCGCGTAACGCCTAGCATTCCCATGCCATTTCAGGTACAGCCTGTTTCGGGACGGTATTGGTGAAGTATGTAGCAGCTTACGCCATGAACATAAAGTATAAGTGGATAAAGTGACTTGTCTTAAGTTCAGGTATAGCTACACCTAGCTGCGCCATTTGAAAAGCCATGAGGTCTTGGATGAAGATTATCTCGAAGATTGAAGAAATTTGTCTGAAGCGTACGAGCCAGCAATGAAGATGGATAGGCAGAGGAAGACATTCGTTTCCATACTGATTTTTGTAGACTTTGAAGGGCTCCGACTATTTCCGCCAAAGGCGTGGCTATAGGTATCGGTAAAAGCGTAGGAGAGGTAAAGCAAAGGGCTGAATAGGATTCTGCTGCCGACTTGCATGAAATACGATATCATGACCTGTTTCCTATTTAGAGGCATTCATGGGCTTGAATGCACAATTCCGAGTTTTCCCTAGAGAGTTGCCCAAGGTCTTGCGTTGGTAGTGAAATACATTTGGACTTACGCCTTTGCCAGAGATGTCCTAGTCCGCCCTACTATTAGCGTGCAGTCATTCAGCAGGATGCGTAGGAACTTGCCGGATTTCCAGTACCAAACGATAATGGACACACACCAGAACACGTCTCAGCCAGTAGAGTCTTGTTAAGACGTGAGTTGTGACTACACCAACAGGACTAGAAAATGTGCAGTTCAAAATAGAATGGTCCGCGACAACAGTATCATGGCGGGTTGAATTCATGAGTTTTTCCCTAGTTTCTAACAATAAGTTCCCAAAACCGGATACGCCATCTAGAACAGCTATTGCTTTTTGGTTTAATGGGGAGGCTGAAACGAGACTTGCAAGACATGCAATGGACATAACCATGGGGAAAAGGTATACCCGTTGATATGGACGAAGCCGAAGAGAAAACGTATTGCTAAACATGAGAATATCTGATGGGGGGTCATCTTGAAAAAGAGATGCGAAGCCAGGGCAATAGTAGGCATATATGCCCCCTATAGACACCAAGGCTGTGTGGCAAGAATAGTGGCGTAGTCAAACAGGAACATTGCTTTTTCCAACCGTGTCTCTCGTAGATCTGCAGTTCTGTTAGAAGCTGGGCTGAAGTGAAATCATTGCCTTTAGTACTGTAAGTACATTTCAAGCCTTGGCAGGCGTTGATCAAGATTGCCGATCCTCCTCCGCCTTGCGGCCTGGCAGGCATCTGCGGCGGCGTGTTTGCATTCTGTTTGATAAAGTTTTGGCAACATCATCATCTGCCCACCCATGCGAGGATGCGCTTTCAAACAGTCTTCTATCACAATCGCACCCTCAAGTGTTACCTCCTTTCATCCGCCGGTACATAAGGACAGCTTCTACCTTGTTACCAGAAGATACAAACCATCACCCCGCTCATGAGGACAACATTCCCCAACTACATCATCGCCGACTAGCTTCATCTCATCCAAACCCATCGAGCGTGGTCCCCTCTTACCTTGCATAACTCTTCTTTGTACATTTGAGCTACTATGGCAGCCGAGCCATCCTTAGAAGATGTTCAGGCATTCATTGAAATAACTGGAGGTCAGGTAACAGATCAACAGGCTCGTCAATTGCTCAAGGTATGAGCTGCGCTCAACTCCCGACAAGCTGTATGCTCTGCTTTTCTGCTAATATTATTTGGCACAATTTAGACGGCGGACAATAAACTAGAGCGTGCAATCTCCTCGTTCTTTGACCAAGGTCATACTGGAGCTCAGGTTGGGAGCATGTCCACATACGTCTGGCAATAGTCGCTGAACCATTTTACCGCACATTTGCAGAGTACAGGATGGGACGAAAATCAGTTCACCCAATATGGTTCTAACATTCCATGTGAGTTTGCTGTATATTCCTGCGCGGCTTACTTACGCTCTTGTGTGGTGGCTAGGCTGACCTGCTGAATTTCAAAAGCTTTCCAGATCAACAATTACGAAACAACACCGGCCAACTTTTCTCACACTGGGGCTCCTACTCGGCCTCCCTCAAGAGCCAGCCATCGGTCAACAGACTCTGGCATAAATCTAGTAGATACCCCAATCCCAAGTCAGTCCCAAATACTATGGCACAAGCAGTAGAAGCTTCACAATGGATGAGAGGGCTGATACTAATCATAGGCGTTGAAGCGATTGGCCAGGAGTCGGGTGTTATAGGTAACTCGGGACCCCATTTTGGGCCAGCTACCAAATCATTTTATGATAATAGCAAATGGGCTATAACTCTTGCAGGCTCGTCAGCGCACGAATTCATCCCAGATGTCGAGATCAACCAACGCAAACGTGAAGAAGGCGGGCCCGCCTTTATCAAACCTCTACCATCTGGCGATTATCTTTCGGCTCTGTTCACAATACTCCACTCGATCCCGCTGGTTCGAAACGCCTTCCTCTCCCCGGAGAATTTATTATCTGACTACGGCCACGATGGAAACTGGTGGACAGGAACGGCTATCACGCCCTCCGGGCCCGCCGAGATAGGATCCAGGTCTGTCATCAATCCGGAGCTAGAGCTGATTCACGAAGTACAACGAGTGGCTACTCTTTTGGATCACACAGATCGAGCATATGGTAGCCTAGAACCACTGTGTAATCTTGTTGGCTTCATTAAGGCCGCCGCCGAACTTATCGACGATTACAACAAGCCCGATTTCCACAAATTCTTGATTGGCTGGGAATCGGCAGTGCGCCATCAGACCCCAGGCTATGATGCGAGTAGCTTGTTGCATTGCACAGTAAACGCAAACGGGTCTCTTGAAAATTCTTTCTGGCTTGACGCCACGGTTGTTCATACGACTCCCGGGGAACCAATGACTCTCTATGACGTTTTGGATGATCATATGTTTAGTAACGAGGGTTCTGCATTCGTGAGGGACATTAGCAACGTGTTGATAGTGAAACTCACCCAGTCCGATGCAGGTGCAAAGAGCTTGGATGTAAAAATACCGGCAGTGTTCTACGCGGACAGGTATCTGGAAAGCAATGAGCAGGACATCACATCCATGCGTCACAAAATCAAGCAGTGTGAAGAAGAAATTGAACGAATCGAAGCTAAGAGGACAAACTTCAAGGTCCACAAGAACAAGAAAACTGGGGAATCCGTAGATGCCTTGCTTCTTCTGAAAACAAGCATCAAAGCATTCGAACAACCCGATGGAGAACCGGAGGATCCCCATGATGCCTATGCTCTTACACAGCTTCAAGCAATCTACGAAAGCATCGAACGCAAGATCAAAGGTAGTTTTCGATATTAACTTCTCATTTTCATAATTAACATTTTCCAGAGCTTGATGAACAGAAGCAGAAGGCGCGCGAAATCCTCGAGCGGATTTCCAGTCTATTCAAGGGACCCATCGAGGAACCTACAAATGAAAATAACAACCAGTCTACAAGCTCCTCTAGAAAGCCCATAAGAGAGAGTAGAGTCTCATATGAACTCGCAGAATCCGTTGAAAAAACCCCGAAGGTTCGCTACAAGCTCAGAGGCGTCTCAACACAGTCGAATGTTATCTATGTTTTAAGCCCTGTTGAGCCGAATGATTCTAGCTCTGGGGATACTCCTACAGATGCTTCACAATGGTGGAGGGTTGAATACTCGTATGCCAGCGCTCAGCCATATATCACACGGGAGGTAAGGATGCGCCTTCTTGCGGTCTACGCTAGCGAAATCCTCATTTACCGCCTAATTTCACGAGAAGCTAACAGGCTAATTTCCATTGACAGAAATTTACCGAAAAAGCGGTTCTTGAAAAAGCGAGCGAAGAACGCAATGAAGCCTTACTGGTCTACGCCACTGATGCTGCAATCAGTGCGCCGCCAATACCCTTACCCAAGCCACTCGAAGTAGGTCACTAGAGACTTTCCAGGAAAATCCTATTGTTTCTAGTGCTGATTTTTAAGCAGGCTTTTGTTAAACGTGACAATCTTGCTTTCATGGAAGATCTTCAGACTCATGAGAAAGGCAACACCTGGGAAGAACAGCCACCGGAATACACTTCAGCATATGACCCCGCAAAGTACGATACTTGGGAGCAGTGGAACAACGTGAGCAAGGATGGTGATGAACATAATAAAAGATATGAGGATATGAGCGGTCAAGAGTGGTTGGATAGTCAGACGGACAACGTGAGTAGCAACACGTTGACTCCTGACACAGAGATGACAGAGCGAGAGGGTACTACGGGTCTTGTTGCTGATATGACCGGCTTGAACAGGACTGGGGCAGGAGGGATCGACGAGAGTCAGGACGTCGAGATGGCTGATGGCGCTAACTCAATGAGGGTATTCCAGGATTCTGCTGCGGCTATCTTCTCAGAAGGGTCAGACACGGAACACATCGAGTACACATCTCAAACACGCTGATGGGCCAAATTCAATAGCTCCGGTGGTTATTTTGGATGTCGGTTTTCCCCGGTTGATATAAGCGCATCTCTTCTGGGTATCCGTCACAAATGCGTCGAATTACCAAGCCTTTGAGTCGAACCGAGAGAGTTCCGACGGTAACTGGTATAACTGATGATGTTTTGTCAATGTGGTGCTCGCCGCTTTTTAAATACCCAGTTCTGGAGTGTAAATCCCGAGTTATTGATGCATCTAGCAAGTCCTAAAATGATGAGTGTTCTTGATAGGGCTGGCAGTTGGAACGCTTAGGTGCCAGATGGACTCTACAAACAATGACTGTTGATTGGATCAAGCACGTGACATTTGCAGATACTGGTTTTAATTTAATCCTTGATCGCTCGCACAGATCTTGATTACACTTTTGGAAGGTTTACTATTCCAGATGAAATAGAGTTGCGGGTTTAGGACGGAAGCGGGTTTCTTCAACGAAGTAAGTCAAACACTCTAATCAGCTCATCCGCTGGTTAACTCATTCATGCAACCATCTCAACGGATTTAATATGAGTAGAGATCCCATGAAGTTAATACTTTCCCTAGTATTGCAACCATGCGCTTCTTTCGGCATGGTTGCCGCTCAATTGACAGACTTTAAATCCCGAAAATTTACCATGTCAGAGCAATAAACTCAATTGGAAAGTTTAACTCTAATGTAGTCTGAGAGTAATAGACGCATAATATAAGTATTCGCAATGATTGCAAGAATTTTCACCCGTATCCTCATGCTCACCATAATCGCTCTCGTTCAGATAACACCGAAGACTTTGTATCAAGCCTTCCACGGGTTGACGACGAAGTCCTCGCTCCCTACTTGACAAGTCGTGCAATGGCTCGGTGCGGAAATATCTCAGAATTGCAAGACTTTCTCCGATTCTATACGTCTCCTCATGATTCCGATGTAGTCTTTATCGCCACTGACTTTGAACGACACCAATGTTGTGTAACCGACATCGGGATTTCCACTCTCGACACGAGAGACCTATCTAGCAACCTCATATCCAAAGCACAAAAGGCTATACAGACGCGACATATATGCGTCAAAGACACTGTACCTGGTTGGGTGCGTAAGATCTTCGACAAGAATCCAGAACAAGTTCGTGCAGAAGCCGCAGAATGGATCCAGAAACGAGATATCAAAGCTACTTTAGCAGACATATTTTGTATAACCGATACTAAGTCAATCTACTTCAACCAAAATTACCCGAGAAAGACGAATACGGATAGGTTTAATAGCCTTACCTCGCATACTAGGCCAGCTACTCTTGAGTTTGGGCCGCTTCGTAGTATCGTGCTCGTGTCACACCATCTCGAAAGAGACCTTTTAATCATGAAAAAACTCGGTTTCAATCAGAATGATGTAGCCCCAATCATTGGATACCTAGACACGAGGAGGTTAGCAAAAGAAGCCGGGATAGGAAGCTCGTTTGAACTGCCGATCACCCTCAAAGAGTTGCTAAAACACTTCGGATTGCATCAGAAACTGCTTCGTAATGTCGGCGGACATCTGGACTTCGAGCTCGGAAACACCAATGCTGGTATTCGCGCAGCTATGACAATTCACGCCATGCTCCTCATCGCTCTCGATGAGTTCAACTTCACACTGGAAAGCAAACCGCTTGGATGGTTGTGTCTTGGAAAGATCTCAGCTTTAAGAGCACTTGAGCGAGCAGCGATGCAAATGCAACACGACGGAAAGACCAAACATGCTCACGAGCTAACACAACTCACCCGAGACATCACCATACAAGGGAAAAATGTCTATGAGCTTACTGGAGCAATAACGGACAATGAGCCTCAACAATACGGCTCGGTCAGCGTGTCTCTGCTGCTTGTAACTGCTTGGCGACGGCTTAAGGAGGGCAGTGAGAGTCCTGCTATCCGCAATGTAATGAACAGATTGAAAGCGTTGGTGGAAGAGATTCTGGATACTGACGATTTCATCAATGCTGTGGTTGCATTACCGATTTACTACGCCATGGCTCCGAAACCCCTAGAAAGTTCGGAGTGCTCTAATGTCAAAAAGGCTTCGCCCACACATCACGAAAGCCTTCCCAACCCGGCCATTTCTATTTCACCTGTGCCAAAATCGTCTCGTTCAGATGTCTCATGCTCAGGAGAGTCTTTTTCAGGAAGTTCTCGTTCCAATTCTTTTTCTGATTTGTCTCGTTCCGATATTGTTTCTACACGAGGTTCTCATGCAAGTATGTCTCTCAAATATTCATGTCCCGCACTAGAATTTCCTTGCGGCCCTGGGAGGCCTGTAAATCTCTGGTCATTGATTGAGTGATGGCCAAAAGTACTTTCAATTTTTGAGTTACTTTTTGAAGTTATCCCTCGCAACGCTGCTTCGCGTCCAATGGTTATCGATAAGGGTCAGCCAATCAAATCGTTAGGACCAATGAGCCGTGATGAGATATTTAAGGCTTTTAATAGGTATATGTTTAGTTAGCAGGTCAATGGGTAGCATGGCCGAAGGCATATAAGTAGTCGGCCTCGCTTCTTCCTTTAACTCTCTCTACCTCTACAACTTCTCTAGCTCGATCGCCCTCATCCTCATACCCCTCTTCTTCACCACTCTCCTCACTCTCTCCTCCACCTTCCCTCACCCCAACCCCGCCGCCAACCCCGCCGCCGTCCCCGACTCAAAAATTAAGCCCTGCCACCGCGGCTGGTGCGGCGCACCCTTCTGCTATCCCGAATGCGACCCCAACAACGTCGCCGACTCCAACGCCCCTGCGCTGATCTCGCGCGCGGCTGCCGCTGATCTAATTATGGGTGATGCGGCGCGCCGTTTTGCTATTCGGAGTGTATGCCTTTGGATACGGATGTTGAGGTGGCTGCGCTCCGCGGTGCCGGAGGAGGCGAAGATAAAGCCCTGTCATCATGGATGGTGCGGTGCGCCGTTCTGCTCTCCCGAGTATGGCCCTGACGAGTCTGGTGAAGAGCTGGTTGAGCGCACAGCAGAGCCAGAGGAAGCGAAGATGAAGCCGTGCCGTCACGGATGGTGCAGAGGGCCCTTCTGTTCCCCCGAGTGCGGTCCCCACGGCTCCGGGGAAGCGCTGGCTAAGCGCGCGGCCGATGACACAAATAACATAGAGGAAGCAGACCGAGACACGGCAGCCCTGCCACCACCACTGACTTTCTGCGAGGGCTGCGACTTGTTTTACGAGACATGTATGAGAATGGGTTAAACCTTTATCCTCAGGGCTTTTTAGACTGACTCCCTGTCAGAATTGCGGGCAGCCTACTGGATGCGATGCACCGTGCAGTACCTGTATCGACCTGAGATGAATTTATCCTCATATTTTTAGTTATTAAGGGTACTGGGCGGTTTTTTGACTGGTGTAGTGCAAGTATAATTGCTTCTTTACGGGTGCCAGAGAATGCGATGAGCAGTGGAGTGTGGATGGTTTTTGGTATCTCTACCATTAAACCTCACTGATCAAAGATCTTTATAACGCAACCCCACGGAACTAAAACAAATAACATATCACGCGTACCGGGCCAAAACAATCCGATAGCTGCAAAGATGGGAGAATGAGTGCTCGCCGTACATCCAGATCTAGCTAAGCAGCCCCGTCATCTGATAGGTACTGCGCAGTATTTGGGTATCTTTGCTAGCGCACGCGCGAATGCTTGACACGATACGCGGGAACGCTATATAATGGACATCTCGAGGTCTGCAACTCCTTTACGAGCGTGCGTGCTGCGATCGCTGGGGTCAGGCGGAACTAGGTAAAGAGGAGCTGTGCATCTAGGCTTCCGCAGCTGGGATTGGAACCTCCTGGCCAAAGTCGACCGCTTGGTCTGGTTCAGGTCGGCTCGTGGTACGGCGTGAGGGCTTATTGGTAGGAGCGTAATTCGCACGGTCATGTAATCCCAATACCTTTTAGTGAGTTCTTGGTACTAGCGAACGGCCCGCGTGGAAGAGGTGGTGCCATGAGGTTCCTTTGCCGGACGGTATCTGAGTGGTAGGAAGTAGTGCATGGTGACAAGTACCGCTTGCTGGTGGATAGGGACATTCTTGATATAAGATGGCAGAAGAATACCCGAGAGAATGTCGAACGCGATTCGGGTGTGTGCGAGAGCCAGTTCGCTGAAAGCTGTGGCAATAGCTGTGGCAATGCTTGTGAGGGCATTTCTACGTGCTACCTGCATAGGCTTGTCATTTTCTCAGACAATAGGTGGCCTAAGATGTTCAAGAAATAAAGAGAAGTCTGACGAAGGACTCTAGAGACAAAAGCTTTGCTGCACAAAATTAATCAGTGTGCTAGAAACACAGGTAAATATTCCTGCACTAGAGTTCGCCTGCTTGGAGTGTTAGAATCTTGGGTGGCAATCCAGCAACACGCTTTTCTTTGACCTGAAAGAAGCACGAGTAGAGACAGACTTAAATACTGCGGTTAACATACCGCTTATTCCGTCCTCGTGCCATGAACCTCCAAGCGGTCGAGTTTCCAAAGCCCACACCGCTTGCACAAGTCAGATCACAAGTTCACCAGCCTCAAGAGCGGTGAAAGCATGCAATCCTAGTCGTACAACGTCAAGCACCTCCTTTTCTTCGTGTGACTACGCACTGTTCACTCACTGCTCCTCCCCTATTCAAGCACAAGCACGAGCCATAAAGTAATCTTTCTTCATTTCCTACCTACTCCTTGCACCTCCACTCTCCTCCCCACAAAACTTATTACCCCTGGTTCCCTTAATTTCCCATACCAAGAATCGAACCCCATCAAGCTCTCAAAGCCCTTCCATGTATCAGAAAATCAAAAGCTCCAATCCGCCAAATGCAAGGTAATAGAACCCATGTGCCCGTAGTCGCCCGCCATGCGTATGCGTATGCGAAAGCCAGATCAGAGCAGAGTTGGGTGTATGAAGGAAATAAAGTGTATTGTGAGGAGAAGGAAGACAGGGTAGAAGCATCTATCGCGCGTGATGTGCGAAGAGAAGACTGAAAGGTGGTAGAGGTGTTATAAGAGCAGGAGCGGGGAAATTCGAGGGGAGCAAAGAGGAAGTACGTGCATATAGAGGAGGTGGAAGAATGCAGGGCTCGCTGCCGTGGAACGCCCGCATGCAGTACACTTCTCCTTCTGCACAAGTAAAGCACCAGAGAATGAAAAGAGTTTAGCATCGTTTCTCACGAAACCATGACTCGGTTTGCAAAAAAGAGGCTGTTTTCAAATACGCCAGATGATTGCTTGGTTCGATTGGTACACAGCAATACAAGAACAGAAAAACAGAACAACATTCAGCCGCACCACCCAAGTCATCTCCGCAACTAATAAGTGTGAGAAAAGCGGGCTTGTTGTCGAAGAACAGTAGAAAGAAGTAAAAAAAGCACGAAACCCAGAATGCTCCGTTTATATTCGTACTCCCATCGCCCCAGCCTGGCCCGGCCCGGCCCATTTGCGCAATTCAATGTCGAAAGAGGATTTGCAAAATGTGTGCTGTTACTAGTTGCATTTGCCGTATAATTTCAATTGACGCCTCGTTTTCCAGCGCGTCTGCCCGTCACATGCGCTCTTCGTCCGGGAATTTTGCGAGATTAATATTAAAGTGTGAAGTTTGCCGATTTCGTGACGCCTGTATCCAGCGGATGTAATGCATTGATTGAAAATGTGTCATCGTACCCCCAATGCAAGGAGTATGAAGCCCAAAGTGCTAATATGCTCCCGCTAACGCCAAGCATGCCTATATCTCCACCGTTTTCATTTCAGTCTCTTGAATTGGACTCTTAACACTGCCTGTTTTTGCCTTCTCGCAGTTCTCCTTGTCGCTGCCAAAACTAGTTTTCCGTGGAGTTCCAACGAGGTCCTCGCTCGGTCGGGGTGTGTCGATTGATACAAGCCTCTCAATCGGAGCGCCATTCTTTCCGTTCACTCCGTTTAGGTCTGTGTGTACTCTGATAGGCTGAGGATTCTCCTCGGCAACTCTGGCTAGCGGGCTGGAGATGTGGGCTCTAGGGCTAACACCCTTTGACTTCTGCGAAAAGCGGTGCGGGCTGCGTCCACGTTCCTCAACTACACTTGTCGGACTGGAATAAGGGCTGGCACTATGTGTGCTTCCGGGAGGTGCAGGACCACCCACACTGGCGTTAATGCGTAATCCGCTGCTAGACCGCCTCTTTGGAGCTTTTCGGCCATATTTCTGATCGCAGCGCCAGCGGAGGATCTCGAGATAAGGTGGCTCAATGTTCTGGCGCTTGAATTCGCGGAGTTTGAGCTCGCCAGTGTCCTCGTCCACCCAGACTTTGTCGGTACCCAAATCATCGGCAACCATGGCTAATAATGCAGCCCAGGAGCGCGCGATAACGTACTTGCAATCGTAATCACGGCCGTAGATAATTATCTGACCCCATTGACCGGCAGGGCCAGGAGCGAGGTCCGTAGCAAGGTAGTTACCTCCCCAGTCGCGGGCAAGTGGGATCCAAGCGGGGTGGGCATATGCTTTCTGTACTGCATTTGGCGGCTGCGAGTCCTGGCGTGCGAGTAGCTCCTGCCGCCAGAGCGGATGACCTGACTGCTGTGGCTGCGGTGGTGGGGTGATGGACGACGAAGCACCAGCGAATGCTTTCGATGGGATTTGAGGAGTTCGGTAGTTTGGTTTTTGCGTGAGGTATTCTTCGCTGACCTTGCGCCAATTTTGCCACTCCATAACGATTTCTTCGCAATCGAGCAGCATGCACCCAAATATCACGCCAGTTGGAAGGCCTCCGCGTTCTTGGCCGTCGTGGATCTGTAATGATTCGCGGACATCCTGAGGTAATGTGCAGTCTAGTTCGTGTTCTAGCTCATTGACATCGTTCGAAGTAGCTCCTTCACAAACATTGTCAAAAAGTTCCTCGTAGTGATCTTCCACCCACCGGTCGATGCGCTTCCAAGAATGACCGATGGGAGGAGGCGGAGGCAGGCCCTCGTTGAAGTTCTGCATCTGAATTTCGCCGGACGGGTTTTTGTCGAATGTCTCGGTCTCGGTTGTTTGCCGACTTAGCGACGACCGCATTCCAGGGGAATAGGGTGAGTGAGGTGACATAGGGCCTTTCGGAGAGCCGATGAATCCATTGCTCATGCCCGGGTCATCCTGCCCGTAGGGTGATGCAAGATCTACCCGGGACTCCACGCCGCTCGTTGTGATCGCCGTGAGAGGAGCATGGCGGCTCTGCGGGAGAGGAATATGTCGACCAGTTCGGTAAGGGGAGTCGTGGGAGGCATGGCGATCGTTTGAAGTCATTGTGTGCCAGAAGGAGCGCCATTGCGAGGCAAATCTGCAAGGTTTTGAGTATCACAGAAGGGATTGCAGAAAAGGAGTTTTGTTCAAGGGTTGCTTACGACTGTGCCATGGCCGGCGCGGTCTCAGCTGTGACAGACAGCTTGACAAATGTTCACGGCGGGAGGGAGTGGACGTTGAGGAAGAGAACAGTTGACAAAGCGGTTTCAGTGTTTGGCGATAAGATCGGGAGTGTCGCGCAGAGGAGAGAGAAACTGGGTGAGAATCTTGCAGAGGAGGCACGTCACTGAAAAGGAGTATCAATTAAGCCAAGCTCTACGCGGCGCACGCGCCCTGACCGCCCGATGCTTAATTTTATTAAAACGGTGAGCGGCGGTGCAAATGTGCAAGGCTGACAGGAGGGTTGTGTGGAGGGTTGGAGGTTGAGGAGGTCTTGGTTGGAGGACAGAATGTTTCCCAGTGTTTGGAATTGGCCCTCATGGACAAACCATTTGTGCCAAGCCGAAGAAGTTGCGCGCGGCTGATTCCGAGTGACGGTGGGTAACAAGAGGGCCAGGACGCTGCGGACAATGTAGATAATTCGGTCCTGGAATTAAAATAGCATGGCGAAAGCAGCCGGCCGCTGCCCCATCTCCTCGTGCTCAAGATGAAACACTTTGCTCTTGCGGCGATCGGAGGCAATCTCGTTGTGTTGTTGTCGCCAAACACCTCCCGCGCCTCCTAAATTGCTCGCTGCAGTCGCCATTCGTCCGGCGCTGATCGTCCCTGAGCTAACTCTAGCGCTACAGCAACCAACAGCCCAGCCCCTGTCGCTGAACTGTGCCGACCAAACGGTTACCCGCTGGTTTCTGGCATCTAACCCCTCTCGCACCCGCGCCCACCACTGCCTCTTCCTGTACTGCCTGTGCCACACACCCGCACTTTCCCCGACGGTGGCGAGTTGCCCAGCCTGGAATGCTGCGAAAGCCATGATGCGTGAGGCTTGCCCCCAACCCGCAAGGGACGAGAGCCTCCGCTAATTTTCGCCTCTCACCTCCCACAGAAGCCTTAACGACTATTCTCAAGATTATCTGGACGCCTCTCAAAGCACTCCACTCCCACGGCTAACGCGGCTTGTGTTTAGAGTATTCCAACATTGGTGATTCTTCGGCATTTCACATGCATTATCGCCCTCTTCAGCCCTTACTCTATCGCGGTGTTGCGGGGCCGGCGACACACCTGAGTGCCTGGACGCCTTTTCCATTGTCCTACTCAAATTCTTCCCAAGATACAGTCCTGCAGCTGTCAACGACAATGTAGATGACGCGGCCAATGCACAGCCGCGCCTCTGTGATGCAGCACTTCACACCGTCTTGCGATAACCAGAGCATGCCAAGAGTCCATGTACATGATATCACAGAAAATATTTGCCGGTCTTAGCTAGAGGCGTTCCAAACGCTCATCTCTATTGGTAATAATCGCGAGGATTGCGTTTCATGCTAGATGTCTACATGCAGCTCGCGTAGTGACGTTGATCTCTAAGCCTCAAAATCCCTTCTTCTAACCCGCCAAGCCATACTTTACACACACCAGGCCTCTAATTTAGTGGGCTCTTATCTCAACTGTGGCTTCACCCTAGCTTCGCATGTTCGCCCACATAGAGGCTAGTAATGAATGATCCGCTCCGGCGAAGCGTAGGATCATGGATGCAACCATGACGGCGAAGACAAAGCAAGCAGCTCGCTTCGCCCCATCGGCTAGAAGGTGCGAATAATGATCTGAAACACCTTGACGAACACCCGCATGTGGGAAGCGCGGTTGAGGGCGCTAAATTCCCCGGATCGACCGGGAGCCACGTGGGACGACCCGTATCAGACACGCGCCAGCAAACCCAGTATTGCTGTGATAGGGCGTCTGAGACCCGCATGGGAATCTTCCATGTCTCGATGGTGTGGTTGCGTGTATTCGTGCCGAAGATCTGCTGGGAGGCATTAGGAAATAAATCTCCGTTCTCCCACATGATTGGATTCGGAAATTTTTGTGCAGTGATATTCAAGGAGCCGGCTTCCCAAGGAACTGCAAAAGTTCATCCTGCAATGGCAGCACAATTCCCTCTACTGCTGCTTGAAAGAAGTCGGGATCTTGCAAAGTGCTGCTAGGATCACCAAAGCAACGGAGACAGTGAGTGACTGCAGCCAAGAAAGCTGCCGATAGATTCTCTGTCTCGTTCTCCGTCCATTTATATGCCATAGTGAAAACTGTCCATGGATTAGAATTGCCATTGGAGGCAAAGAAGTCGGCTTGCTGGCGTTGTTCAGCTGACACACCGAAGTACAGTTCTAGAAGTGCAACCGCAAGCGCCAGAAGGATCGTGTTCTTATTATGGAAAGTTCGGCCTGTCTGCACGCCATTTGGTCCGCCGTTTTGGATTGCCATGAGCTTTTGAGTTACATACGGGTGCTCGATGTCGATTGGGCGAGCACCGTTCGAGATGCGGTGAAATAAAATATCCCTCCCGCTCCATTGGTCGCTAAACCAAGGTGTCGAATTGAGCTGCAACGTGGACGATGCAAGTGTGACTGCAAGGATATAACGCTCCTTTCTCGTAAGCTTTGCAGACTTACCGTTGATTAAAGGCGGTTGAGTGAGGAGCTCTTCAAGTGTTACCGTGTCGCATCCATGCCAGGCAATTTCGCTGTGTTGGTTAACAGGGTAAACCCCACGAAGCTTGCCGCTACTATCTAAAGAAAAGCCGATGCAAGGGACGCTTGCATGACGTTGAATCGCGGAGCATATATCTTTGATCTCCTGCAGAGACTTGGCAGACGCACTTGTAGATTGCGGCATGGCCGAGTACGGCGGTGATAGTGCAGAAGGTAACGTAGAGAAACTCACGTTCTTTGAGATTCTGTAATGAGTAAGTAATCAATATCAATGACGGGAAATCCAGTCAATCCAATCTAAAGATCTTGTCCCCCTCAAAGCACTCTGGGCGGGGATTGCAAGGGCGCACACTCTCTGAAGTAAGGCTGTCTGAAGTCCAGGCGACCTCACAAATGGAAGATTTAAATTAGACTTACTTGGACCGCACGACCAGTTTCTCTAACACTTCTTCTTCCGGCTCTTGAATACGGATTTCCGCTTCCTGCCAAGTCCAAGGCGGGCAAGTGCTCGAGAACGACAGGGTGAAGTAGGTGCCCTTATCTATTTGACCCTTTACTTTCGTGACTCCATCAGTGTACCCCATTAAACGCTGTTCCAGCTGTAGATTTGTGCAATGTGACGTGCGGCATGAGCAAGTCCATGACTCTATTAGAACACGGTGAAGGTTTTTTGCATATAACTGGATACGCTGGAGCCGCCTGCCAAAGGAAGGCTTTGATGCCTTCCTGTACGGTTCGAGCTTCTCGCTCCGTCCCGTGAACCTTTCCAGCTCCTTGTTGCAGTCATCCAGCTCTTCTAGCAATCCCTTGATAGTTTTCTTCGACATCCCAAATTTGACCCGTTTTTTGAATTGAAATTTGCGATTCGCTTGTTGTGGATTGGCCATGAGCATGGCTTCGAGGTCATTCCTGGTAACCTAAAAGTCAATATTTTTAGTTAGCTAAAGGCATGTATGGAATGGAGGGATGAGAACGTACGTCGCTTGCGCGGTCTAGGTCCAACTTGCTTGCAATTTTCTTCATGACCTTCTCAATGTCTACAATAGTGCTCTGGTAAGCTTGATATGATTCCGCTAATTTGTCTTGAAGCCTTCCAGCCATCATTTCGTCTTTCCATAACGGCCCATTAGGCTGTGTAATCATCTCCGCGAGTTCGAATTCTGATGTAATGGGCGCTAGCAGTAGCCGTAATGTCTGCTCGTAGTGGACATGCTGATTCCGCAGTTTGCGAATAAATTGCGGAAGCTCTCTTTCCCATCTCATAAACGCTTTGATGGGATCAAGCCCCTCATTGTAATCCTCAAGAGCGGATATGAAGAGTGGCATCACGGCCAGTATGAGGCCTGTGACTTCAGCTCCGCTCATGGCTGCCAACGGATGTCATGGGCGTTAGGTGGTATAGCACAGGCTCGCAGGGAAGCTGTCGATTCCTGAAAGTGGGGGCGTCAGGCCATCGTACAACGAAGTATAAGGGGTTATGTTGCGGGGCGAGCCAAGCCACGATTTCTAATACGAGGGAAAGTACTAACATATAGCTCTCACGACTGAACTTAAAGCAGAAGGCGGAATTAGCCTTATAGAAACTTTGCTATATCTAACTATCAGGCATTATACTTGAATTTTCATTCATAGAATGTTTTGGAGAAGATTTTCATTTTTCTTACAGTCGCTTCGGAAAAGGATGGGTTTATGTCAGAAACCATGATTAAGTACAGAAATTTACCGAATCCTCACCTGTTTGAACCACTTTTCTGTACCCGCGCATGATACCACCTATCGCCTTATTATTATCTTCTATTTAAAGCTATAGGTAAACCCGCCTGGTTAACTAAACAGAAGTCAATTGTATAAGCTCTAATTAACCTCGGCTACAACAACTTCTATATAGAAGTTAAGACCCACGTTCCTCCATCTACTCTTTAACGCTAGAAGGCGAATTTAAAGAGGTATAGCCAGATTAATCTACCGATTAGGGGAAATGGCAGGCCACTACTGCTTACAGATAAAGCTCTAGATGTATGACGTTAAGTAGTAATATTAATATTAATTTTACTAATAAACGCGTACTAATTAGGGCCTCTTTAAATACCTTACATATAGCCCAGACGCCTATTTTAAAGAGATACTCTGGTTTCTATACAACGAATATAATATAATAGTAGCACAAAGCACACTATCGGCTGGATTAAAGCGAAGAAAATAGAGTAGAAAGGTTATAAGGATAATTGCGTAGTAGCGTAACCTAGGCCTAAGGGACAACTAGATTATTTAAATCTATGGCTATAAATATAATTAGTTTGTCTTTATTAATAAATTAGCTTATAATAAGAAGACAATAGATAGGAAGTATAGATAGGCGCTAATTAATAAGCCTACTAAAGGAATATCGGAATTAAAAAGATCTAAAAGATAGAGCTTGCTGCTAGCGTATACCTATTAGGGCTATATACCTAGCTAGTTAATACACTAGGGCGCTGTTAACGGACTAATGTTTATTAAGTGGATAAAGAACGAGGTTCTTACTTATATGCAGCTTTATCCACAGCCTTATTTAGTTCTAGTAATAGATAATACATTAATCCATTATAATAAGGTATATAGTGTCTATAAAGGATAAGTATTTAATACTATTACTTACTTAAACCTAGGAAGTTTAACGCCTCTACAATACTGCTAGTATTAGGCTTAAATATCTTCCTCCTTACTTACCTAATTTTAATCTAATTAAAGCTTCTTTTCATAACTTAAAGCAGTGGCTACGTGCTTATTAATTTAAAGCTAATCTATAGAATAACTTTAGTAACTTTTTAAGCCATGCGGTAGAGTAATAAGGGTTTAATAAGAGGGCAAAAGGCTATTTCTTACGGGTAGGAATTAAGAGGTAGTATAAAAAGGATAAGGTTTGGTCTTTTATAATATATCTATATAGGGTGCTTGCCAATTAAGACGTTAAGTAAGGCCTTTACTATAGTATTAGAACGTTGCTAATCTGTTCTAAAGTCTTCTAAGCAGTTTATTATGCGATTAATAAGCCTATATATTAAACCAATCCTATACAGCTTTATATAGCCTATACTACTATTAAGTAGCGCGTGCTTAAGTAACTTAAAGTTATAGTCCTCCTTAATTAAAATTAACTCCGCTTTAATAAAGGCGTTAGCGACAACTAGGTAATAGCTTTATAGCTATTTAGTAAAGGCACTAAGCTTATTATTTAATTATTTAATATCGCTGCGGGCGGGGCTACTAGGTAGTAGGCTTATAGGTATAGTTAGGGGTGGATAGTAATAGGTAGGCGTTTTAGAGGATAAAGCTAGAACCAATAGAGCGCTTTATAATGATGGCACTAATAAGGATTTTGTATTTAGTATAAGGTCCACTATAAAATAACTATTAGCGATAGTTAGTTGTACGGAAGGAGGCATCGCCGCCTATATAGCATTCTGCACCTATTATAGTATCTACTAGTTCTACTACTACATCTAGTTTATTAAAATTGTTACCGCTACTAATTAGTCTTACTGCGGAATAGGATTAGCTAGTAATTATATAACTATGGTATAAGCCTCTCCTCGTTACTGCCGTTGTCTTAAGGGGGAGCTAATTAATTTATTTATGCTGCTAGAGTTACCTTAACGGTGCTTATAGCTATCCAACTTTATATCTTTTTTATCCTCCTTATCCTATATGCGTTTACTATACCTAATCTTTAATAGTAGTGATAAATCTAGTATATTAAGCGTAGCTTTCTTTTATTTAATTACTTCCAACTAGCGCGCCTAGTAGTAAGTATATAATGGGTAGTGCTTTAATTTAAATTTAAGACAGTATATAACGCCATGCTTTTTATTCTTATAATGCTATTAAAGGCAGCGATAACGTTTAAGTAGCGGGTATATATGCTTGCCTTTAACTTCTGCACGGTTACGTTATTTAGTAGCCTCTTTCTGCATTTTAGTGGTAATTAATCTCTTCTTTTTGCTAATAACTTCCTCTACTATACCTTTATAATCCTCACTAGAGGACCCTTTCTTACTAGCCGCTGCTTTAGTTAAAAGACCTACCGCTTAAAGCGCTGCCTTAACACGCGTATTAACAGCCGCAGTGATTTTAGCATCTTTAGCTTTAGTAGACGCGTTAAAAGGCGCAGCAGCGGTCTTATATTTAACTATAAGATTAACCTAAAAAGCCTTCCTTACGTACTTTAATTGTGTCTCTATTATTCCCTCTACTTTACGCCATTCGTCTACGTTGTTAACTTCTTTAGGTATTATAGGATCCTTTAGACTTAATATAATAATAGTAGTTAATTAATTAAGCTGGAAAGAATAAAGGCCGTAATATTCGCTAGCTTAACGCGTATTTTCAGCGATAAACTCCTGGAATTTAAAGACTCCGAATAAGATAAGTAGAACGTTGCTAAATAGCGTTATGCTATTAGCGTACACGGCCATATTTAAAAGAAAGGTTTAAGGGCTTTTAGACTGTTCTACAGTAGTAGGAGGCATTAGTGCAGATTTGGCGGTGAGGTCTACTTCTTAAGGCGCTTTAGAAGTATTCTTTATAGTATTCTTAGGTGCTTTAGCTCTCCTCCTATGTGCCATAGCGCTAACTGCAATAGGAAAAAATATAGGCTTTGAATAGCTTTAAAAAAAATTAGGCAACGGCGATGTGTTGGTATAGAGGATGGGTGGTGTCATGCGCGGGTACAGAAAAGTGGTTCAAACAGGTGAGGATTCGGTAAATTTCTGTACTTGATCATGGTTTCTGACATAAACCCATCCTTTTCCGAAGCGACTGTAACACCCTGCCAACGGCTGGACAGTTCAAGCGAGTTCCCTCGCGAGCATCTCAACCAACATCAGGCCAGGCCACGATATCGATCATGACTGCTGTGCAGCAATGTTCTCGCATCAAATGATCAAAATGTCTGCCATCAGACAAGGGACAGCCGAATGCATCCGTTCATTTCAAACTCTCTCTACGGCTCTCCTGGCGCATGATGTTGCCTCTCGGCCGATGATCAATACCGAAGCACTTGAAGACGAGCAAGGCAGATTCAGAGTTTGGTCTGGCAACCTAGGAGCACTTCAGAAGGGCCACAGCTCACTAGATTACCGTCTCCGAGATTCGCCGTTGTTACAGACGAACGTGCTGAAATTGCTTAATGAGCTGTGGACAAATCTCTCTGAGGGTATGCACAAATATAAGTGTCTACTTTTAGCCTTGACTGACCAATTTTGAAAGCTCTTGCCATTGTTTCAGGTGACCGTGTTCCGTATGAGCAGCAGCTGAAGCCCGATGAAAGTGAAGATGGAGACGATATGTGGAGTCAGGATGAGGGCAGTGGCGAAGACGAAGCACCCAAGACTGAGCTGGAACAGCGATTTTTAGACATTGTTGATATTGTTGACAATCTCTATAAGCTTTCAGTGAGAATCCGGTCGCCAACACTTCGATCAAGATCACTCAAGGCAGCCTCGTATAGACCAGTCGATCCGGATACTGGTATTGATACCTTCGAGCAGTATGCTCTCTTTGATCTACAGCACACGTGGGAGCTTCTCTCGCATCTTCGCTCTGACTCGTCAGGCCAGAAAAATGAGGAAGATGACTACCTTATAGAACGTCTAAGTAAAGCTCTCACGCTGAGGAGACGTCGATTCAAGTATTGGCGAAGGCACCGGGACAAACTTGAAACTTCGTCTCAGCTATTTCCAGAGCAGCAAGCACCGGCAAGTGAATTGATGCCAAAATCCTTGCTCTCCGGCACGGAGGCTACTCAACACTATCATTCTCTGGACGAGGTTGTGGACAATCAGTCTGTGACATCTTATGCAACTCCTACACGAGATCTTACTGGGCGCAGCATTGAGCTTCCCTCTCCTCCAAAGGCTGCAACTGGAGAACGAGACTTTGAGTGTCCATATTGCTTCATCATTTGTCCTGCCAGATATGGGAAAGGACGTGCTTGGAGGTCTGTAATTCTCATTCGAATCTCCTAACTCTCATTTCCCAACAAAATAAAACCTACTCCTTAGGCATATATTTATCCAACCGCTCAACCAAGCAATGCTTATTTTGATTTGGGTGAATCATATCTTGTCGGCGGACTTCATATATTTATCTTGTTTCCTAGGCTGTATAATACTAGTACTAAATCTTTCTAGGGCACACATATTACAAGACCTTCAACCGTATGTATGCACATACAAAGATTGCAAGGGCTCGGACCAACTCTTCCGGAGTCGTCGTGAGTGGTCAGAACATGAGGCTGGACATCGAAAACTATGGCGGTGTCCCGAGCATATCAATGCCGTGTTCCGATCAAGTTGTAGCCTCGAAGATCATCTACACCGCGAGCACCCAGGTAGTTTTCCAGAAGAGCAACTATCCAGCATAATTAGAGCTGGAGAGACCTCAGCCATCGACCTACGACAGACTTGTCCCATATGTTTTGTGGCTGCAACTATGGAAGGAGGTCTGCAAAATCATATTGCTAACCATCTTGAAAGGCTAGCTGTGTTTGCCCTCCCTAAGGACGTTGACAGCACCGAAGGTGAGTCGGACGGTGCAAGCGGTGCAGCTTCTCGTGGAGAGAGTGTAGGGCCTAGCGCTTCACAACACCTCATACCAAAGTCTAGCTACAGTGATTCGATTTTTAGACAGTCTGATAACGCTGCTTATCTCGATAGCGACCTTGCCTCCAAGATATTCCGATTGACTAGCGAAACACAAGCACTTGGTTCCGAAACGGTTCCCCTTAAACAAGAGGTCACTAATGCGCTTTCCGTGGACCTTCTCACCCTACTGCCAGATGCAAGCAACCAGAAAATGGACATGTTCCTCTTGTCAAGCCAACAACATTCAGAAGTAGCAATCCCCGAATCAATTGGCTCTGAGCCGGGAAGCCCCATTCGGGATGACCGCTTGGAGCTGCAAAAACAGTCCACGAACGACCCAGAGGATGCTGACTGGCCCTCAACGCCTCTACAGCAAAAGGGAGAGGAGATCTCAAATTTCCTCTCCCCAGCACAAACATTTGTTGCGGACGATGCCTCCTCCTATAAGAAGTCGAGTACTTTCACAAGCACACACACGCATCAGCAACTGTCCTACTCCAGCTATGCTCAGCCAGCCGCCCCTCTGCCGGCCCAGCCACCCAACCAACAAAAAGTCCGACACATAAGAACAAGCATCGATGGAAGAGAGGATGAGGCTTTAGATCCCCGTAGGTTCTAAATTAACGTCTTTATGGACTGTCGTTGACGTTTGGAAGGATACAAGAGGGTTTCCCTGCGATCACAAGCAGACTTCTTTTGTCATGGCAGGGTATTATATCTTATTTACTTATTCCTTACGTAATGTTTCGTATCGTGCGCTACCTTTTAAACTTCCTTAAGGCTCTATCTTACACCTTAAGCTTACGATCCGGGTAAATAGGTCTTTATGATGCTTTGGATAGAGCCTGCTGAACTGCTTAACCCCGGCGGTACGCGAGGATCAACTCACTTTAGCGTGATCAAATATGGCGAAACTGCCTACTCTGAGATTAGGAGATTTGTCGTGGTTCGTAATAAAGGAGCTTTTAGCCAGTGCGTGTAAGTTATAGGGTCTTTATATTCTTCGTCTTCCCTTTACCTTATCTCGTCTTTTTATTATAGTTATTTTAGGGCTAGAAAGCATGAAATTACTAAAGATATTAATTAATTAGCAATATATACTAACGAAACTAGACCGGTCCAGACTTATAGGCGTCAAGGTGCTACTAAAGTTGGTGTTCTTGTTGAAGACCGCGCGGTAATCTACACAGGCGGCGAACACGACCCTCCGCCATCTCTTCTTGAAGGAGAAGGTATAACAAAGCAGGCTCTTAGAGTAGTTACTGATGGAAACGAGACGCTTGACGTGCGCTCAAGGATTAACTTCGGCAAAACCTATACTGTTGAGCATAACGTCAAAGTATTGAGCATAGGGACTATCGCCCCTGAGCACTGCCATCTTCTGGAGAAATACTGGAAACTTGCCCATTAGTAGCGGCCTACGCATTTTTAACGAGAGGATCTTTTAAATAATAGGTATTTTTTTGGCTTTAAAAGGCCGGAATTCCCGGATTTAGCAACCCGGCTCATACGTTATCGCCGGAAGCCTTAAGTTGTCCTCTTACCCTGTTTGTTTTACTTACATCTAGGTAAGCAACTAGCCCTGCTTGACCCATACGCAAGCCAGCTAGCCAAAATTTTGATACCACTCCGCCTCTGGACAGTTAGCCCCAAACATCACCTATAGGAAGGATGCGCGCCGGATCTGCACTTTCGAGCAGAGTACCATCTACGCCACGGTCTACTAATGCTACAACACCTGCCATATCGAACTTTCCACCACCCCGACTTCCTACTGGAGTAGGCAGAACTAGCGAGCCTAGCAACATTTCCCCACGTTTAAGCCTCGAGATGGAGCAAAGAAGTGGTTCAACACTCCTTACGCCCTTATACTCACGATTTTCTGGTATTTTCTCTTTAGCCTTACTGATGTCTAATTTACCGACTCTAACTGGCACCAAAATACCAGAAGAGCAGAACAATGACGAACCTAGAGTACTTTTCTTAGTAGTTAGCCTATTTGAATTCAATATAGCACATGATCATAGAGAAGGGGGGTATCCATATCTTGTCTATGTCCCCAGAGAGGTGATCAGTCTCCCTACCGTTACTATTATTACTCTATTAAGGAAACTAACCCTTTTCCCCTAGATTTTCGATGTCATTGGCCTAAAAGGAGAGCTATGGCTTGCTAGAAATCAAGATGATGCATCCCATACCGTTGGCCGCATATGGGAGAAGCACTTTGGGCGAATCCTTCCTGTCAAACGGACAATGAAGGATGAGGACTCTGTCTATTGAATGTGGCTCTAGGGCCTCTATATATACATGAGAAAGGTAGAGGGGGAGTAGACTGGGTCGGTGACCGAGTCAAGGGGTAGGTAACTGAGACAGTAGTAAGACGGTAATAAGTAAGTGCGATTCAGGTTGACACTTCCTGATGAGCCATGAACGAGATTTTGACAATGTTTTACCAGAACTACCAGAGCTACAAGCTGGCCGACAGCAAACTCTTCCTATTACTTTTGATAGCTTAGCCAAGGATCAGCATACGGAAAACGCTAGTGGGAGCAGCACTGATTAAGAGAAATTTTATTACGCGAGCGAATTAAGTGACATATCTGATGAGACCGAGAATGCGGCACAACGACTCGCTGCTTTCGCCCATAATATACCCAACTTTGAACAAGTTACCATAGTGCTGTCTAGCATTGCATCGATGCTAGAAGCCCTAGGGAAACTCTTCACTAGCTCTGAGAATCCTATACGCAAGTTTACTGGACGGATAGCATCTGATCTTGACCTTCTATGCACTGTATTGCAAAGCATATCCGAAAGCGTGGTAGAAATGGCCATACAGGCGAAATACACAAGGGAATTCGGCGCCCCAACTTACAAAGATTTCTGGGATGATTTCAGCTTCCACCTGAAGGATGGTCAAGGACTATCTTTTCTCTCCCTGTCAAAGTTGTGCATGAGTTTTGCTGGGGGCCTCTCTGATATTCTTCGGTGCGGCTCCACCAAGATCCATGTCGCTGGATAGTGAGCTAACGTGAGATAAGGAATGGCACCGGAAATATCCATATGAGTGTTATGCGAGATCGTCTTGCAAAGTGCCGCCTTAAGCAAACTAGTAAGGGTGCTGAAGAGGCTCATAACAGAATATTTGAGGGGGTTCTACTTTCGCGTGAGTCTACGTCTCAGTTGATTACAGAACCCCATGCGTCGGACATAGTAAAAGCCTCTCGTATACCTAACCTCAACGATCTCTGTCGGTTTGGCCATTTAAGCGGAGTGCCTACAAACTCAGAATCAAATCCAGCGGCAAACGGCATGCTTTGCTTGATTCGACATAATATTACTCGGCTCGAAGTGGACGCCCTTGTCAATTCTACGGACAGGGCGTCCCCAAGCCCCAGATCACTTGACAAAGCCATTTTCAAGGCTGGCGGCCCGGATATGCGAAAAGCAATCTCTGAATTTGGAATTTGCGAGGACTGCAGCGTCAGACTTACAGAAGGTTACCAATTGCCGTGCAAGTATGTCTACCACGTAATACCTCCGGAGCACTACCAATCCAGAGGGTCAAGTGCGGAGGCCTTCCGTAAATGTCATAGTAACTCGCTTGGGATGGCTTTGGAAATTGCGCCTCGAACTATTGCATTTCCGGCTATTGGAGCAGGCCTTCTTGGATACCCACGATTTGAGGCAGTCAGCATCGCTATCGAGGAAGTGCAAAAGTTCCTGGCTTAACACAAGACTAGAGTAATAGATAAAATAATATTTTGCGTCTTCGAAAGAGACAGACGAATCAACGTATCGAATGCTGCTCCCGTAAGTACTAGAGTGTTATATATCTCCCTCTCCAAACTCCCAGGTGGAAAAATAGTGCAAACTCCCCTTAGGGATGGCTTCGGCTAACTTTAAAATTTTAGCAAATATTTTCCTCCAGCTAACGATTCATTAAACATGATGGGGGTTCCTAACTTGGAGGTAGGGGTAATTCCAAGGGAAACGAAACTGTGCCTATCCCGATCCCGGGGGCGCGGCCGCGCCAACGGACAGAACGGACTGAAAATATTAAGAAGTCATCTAACGGTGAAATGACTGATGAACTTCAAACTTCTGGCAAAGAGAAGCTTGATACAGCCCTCGCGTGATCTCATAATTAACGAGGTCATGGTGAGTGCCTTGATACATTCGCATCATTCCCAGGCTAGTCAGAAAAGCGGAAGGAGCTATGACCTTGACGACGAGAGTCGAGACAAGGGTCTTTGCCCGATCCCAGAATGCGGGCGTGTTTTCAAGGATTTGAAGGCACACATGCTCACTCACCAGAATGAGCGACCAGAGAAGTGCCCAATCGCAACCTGCGAATACCACCTCAAGGGAAATATGGCAAAAACCGACACACTCTTACCCACTACAAGGGTACTATGGTATGCGGGTTCTGTCCAGGCTCAGGATCCGCAGCGGAAAAGAGCTTCAACCGTGCCGACGTCTTCAAGCGCCATCTAATATCTGTTCATGGCATTGAGCAGGCGCCACCTAATAGCCGTAAGAAGCCCCCCACGGGCAAGAAAGCCTATCCCTTAGCACGTTGATTCGGGTCCGTAGGTTATCGATAAGATCTAACCAATAGAATCAATAAGATCAAGGCTCTGTGACCATACGTGTACTTTTGATTCTGGCGTTCGCGCACGGGCCACTTCGTCTACGGACCCTAACGTGCTAAGGGATACCGCATCTCAGCCGAATCTAGCGGGCACTTGCTCAACCTGCTCAGTGACCTTCGCTAACGCGCAGGAATTCTATGAGTATCTTGATGACTGCATGCTGCGCGTACTCTAGCAGGCTGACCCTAGTGAGGCTATCAATCAGAAGCTGCTTTCATCGATGGCAGATGACAAGGATGTGAAGGAGAAATACATAAGTGAGATGGAATGATTGGCTATTCAACAGCAGCGAAGCGAGCTGATGACAAGGGACCGTCTCTGGGGCTGCTGCCAATGTTTTTCAAGGCCAATAATCACGGAAAGCTGCCTAATATGCTTCCACGAAACATGTCAAGATTGTGACTCGTATATTCCGACTGAGGAAGCAGAAGTGCCCATAATTTCCCTTGTTCCCCTTTTCCTGCCTGGAGTTCATGCAAATCTACCAAGGAATTTATATCGCTGGCATGGCAATGCTATACGGGGACGCGAAGAAGGGACAGCCGCTTCTGAGAGGGACGCTCCAGATTCGAAGAACCGGGATCTCAATCAGCCTCCGTTAAAAAACTTTGTAAAAATACGTAGGACACACCTTTCTTTGAATACACTTATTTACTATGGCCTGAAGTGGAAGATGGACAAGGTACTGTTGAAAGCGAACGTTTCCGTTCTTGTATAAAATCTTGCTAAGTCTTCTAATAGAGTGATCAAGAATGCATCATCGTTCTTCATGAGCTAGGTAACCCACAGCTTGAATACCTTTTTGATCATACGCGCATTCTCCGTAAAGCGCTACGACCTGCCACCCCTACACTGAGACTGCGCTTAGATGACGCAATTTGTATGGGGGATGGCCCTAGGTGGTGGAATTACCCCCCGGATTTTGGTCTGCCAGTATTTGAAGGCTCAAACCCATACTATGCTAAGCAAAGCAAAATATCTGTCACAAATCTCGGAGCCAAAACCCTCCTCTAGGTAATTGAATTCGATGAGTCTGCTTCCGTTGAATTTGAAACATGGCTTAGTTGATCTTCGCGCGAGAGTGATTTCACGTACGCCCAGGGCAAGCACATGCTGTATCCTGGAAGAATACTAGGGGTCGGCCGCCAAGACGACGACGATACACTACCTTTCCTGTCCCTAGGAGTCGAGTTCGACGGAGTTGAAGTTTCGTCAGTAACCCAGGTGGACATTTGGGAAGCAGCGCGCGTCAGAGCTCACGAATACGGCTTTACCCTCCCACCTGAGGACGAGACTACACACGTACCGCCAGCACTGAAGACTAAGATTGACCGACGGCTGGTGAATCCCGAGGCGTTGGAGGAGGCGAAAGAGCGACTTGAAGAGAGGCCGGACTGCGTGATTGTATTAAGGGTATTGAGTAAAGAGGAGATCCAGAAGTTGGCAGACCGGACGGAAGAGATTCGGATTGCGAGAAAGGCTGCAAACACAGGAGCAAAGCAAGATCAGCACGCAAGCTAGCAATGGAAAATATAGAAAGTGCCAAAAATGAATCCAGGAGGGCTCCCAGTTCTAGACTAGTCTCTTCGCCTTCTACGCCTCAGACCTTATTCTAGGAGAAGCGCATGACCTATCCCTTGCAACGTCAGGGTCCTTAGAGTACGTGGTTCGTGCAGGAACACCGCGATATTTCTGAGTACGGGCACCAAATTCAGCCAATCTAATTGGTTGGTTCTTATCGATAACCTAAGGACCCGAATTGACGTTGCAAGGGATAGGCCACATGCAACTGCAACCAACCAGCTTCTTCCAGAGTTAGCCTTGGAAGAAATAGGACGCCCCCTTAGGACTCTCACAACTTTGCAGACTTTACGCGATATATCTTACAACGGCTTGGTGTACCTCTTACACTTCCAGCGCCATAATCTTGAATAGCAGTCACACTGGCATTTCGTGACTTGGCTTCCTCCAGATGTTGCAAGCGCAGTTGAAGAGCTTCTACCAAGGTGGCACATGAACGGCTGTGTAGTTCCAGAACTCCGGCACATGTGCTCGGCCCTTCAGGTCACGCACTAGACAGATCGGGACTTGTATAAGTTCGTTTCGGCCGTTTATATCAAGAATCCCCCTTTTCCCCAAAGGGTTTGAAATCACGGAATCCAAATGAAGCCATGTAATAGTGCATATAGAATCTCTGAACATCAGTACATGTTCGCAAGATGCCTTATGAAACTTCCGTAATTAATAAACTAGGGAAAATGATGATCTGAGTGAACGTCCAAAGGGACCCAACCGGAAATTTTCATAACCAAATGACCTCGTACAAATGAAAACTACATGTAAGATATGGGAGACGCTTAAAGAGATAGTCAGCACTAATAACAATATGGAGACGCGCAGCAAAATACAGCAGCCGTCCCACAAATCCTCAGGAAACCCACCGACATAGAAAAACGGTGTGCTAGCCCCGCTGAATAACAAAAGAACCCCACCCCCCAACACCCTTGCTGAATCCCACACGGCAGTATCAAAGCAAGTGAACCGCCACGCTCCATTCCACAATACTGGCCCGCGATTCACCAGCTTTTTTCCTGCTCCCCCGCTACGAAAAACTAACGAACTTCGGATCCCGCGGCCGGCCATCCGGCCCAATATCGTTCTTCCTGAACCGATCCTCCATGTAGAGTCGCCGCGCCTCGTCGAACCCGACGCCGCGCCGCTTCATGATGGCCTGGACCTCGCGCTTGCCCTGCTCATCGAGGCCCTGACGGCTATCGCCGGCTTCAACGTTGGCGGACAGGTCGAAGGCGGCGCTGCTGAGGCCGGCTTCGATGTCGTCGCGGAAGGAGGTCGGGAGGCGTGTGTAAAGGTAGGGGAAGTTGGGAACCCAGCGTGAGCGGGTGTAGTAGAGAACTGGAGAGGGGTTAGCTTAGGTGGCAGAAGGGGAGAGGCGAAGAAATTGTACCGGTTACGAAGATGAGTAAGGGTAAGGAGAGGGTGAAGAGGAGGTAGCCCATATTTGGAGCTGAGGATGGTGCTACTGTTACTGTCGGAACGGGTTGATAGGAAACGGTGGTCTAAGGAGCGACAATCTCAACGCTTAGGTATGAGGAAAACAAGGTCTTGTAGGTAGCAAGCGGGAGTATCTCCTCGCGGTAGAGTGTTATAGAAGCCGAACAGCTGTGATGTAGATGGAGGTAGTCGTCACGCCATGATCCGTAACAGTCTCTCTCCGCCAGCTTCCATCTCCGACGCTGGTGTCGTCAGCCGGCTGAGCAGGGGTTCATGAACTCGGAAGCGGAGCTTTTCCGGAGGCCGGTGCTAGCACGGAACAGGCAGACCAAACGACGTCGCGCACAAATCGAGAAGTTTGGGACGACGATATTGCAAGTGTTGATCTTTCTACACTACCCACACTATGTCTACCAACATTTCCTCAGACCTGATTTGGGAGGTTACTCGTGAGTCTACCTGTTTGGGTTGAGGGAGATATTTTAGGAGAAGAGGTGGGTTGAGCAGAATTGGGCTGATTGAGGAATTTAGGCGGACACAGCGCGGCGCTGGTGAAGCGCAAGGGAGCGGGTGGCGTGCAGTTCTCGCGCGATCCTCTGAACCTGAAGAACAAGCACACGAGAAAGGTGAGATTCTGCCTTCAATCCATCCGCATCTGAAGCAATCGCTAATTCGGGCGCAGCATGAGGGTTTTGTGAACGACAAGGTACACAACGCTGCCCATATCCGATTTCAGAGAAGAAGTGTTTGAGATAATGGAATATGGATGTATTGGATATATGCTTATGACAGTGGATATAGGCCATCGGCATCCAGGCTGGCGAGAACGGCGGCGTCGTGCTCATGACCAAGAAGTCTAACAAGGCCAACAAGGCCAACCAGCCCGCCTCTTCCATCCAGACCTCGACATTTGGCCCTCACACCTCTTCACGAAAGTATGTTATCGCTGCTATCCAATCGCGCAATCAGCACTCCAAAATCACAACTCTCAAATTAAATCCCAAAACTCTATCTCTTAATTTGCCATAATTCTTCCCTTTTCCTCTCACAGGCGTTTTATCTTAAAGATTTATCACGTAGCATGATGAAGCAGCGAACAGCAGTTTACTAAAATATCTCCAGGACCTATCGCAGCATCGTTAACAGCACTACCAAGCGCAACTACCGCCCCGACCTACGCGCTGACGCCGTCGCCCGCGCCTCCGCCATCCGCAAGAGCCAGAAGCCCGTCAAGGCGGACCGAGTGAGCAAGCCACGGGGTGCCAAGGCCCGGAAGGAGGCAGAGGCGTAAAGGGTATTGCTGAATTAGAAAAGCATGGGGTGGGGCGTGTGTTACGAATGGGATTATTTTTCAGGGTCCAAGGCATTTCTGCATTTATGCTGCGTGTGTCATGTGAAGCTCCATGGAGCTGGGTTTCTCATGAATCAGATGGCATTTGCCTGCATGGTGATTTGTTTCCTGAGTGACTTCCCTCTCATGATGAATTGATGCACTAGCTATGCTATAAGTCCCACTCACTAGACGACAACCTGCTGTCAAGTAAACGGATCTCTGATATCTAAAAGACACTACTAGGCTTTTCTAGACCCTGGCTCGATGACATATGCAAAGTCTATCTCGAGACTATTGCTATAGAGGCCGTTCAAGAAATCTCAATTCTAATAAGGATACCTAAAGGAGATGCCTTTTCAAAACCGTAGTCGATGGACCATTTGAGATAATATACATTAATTGTTAACAAGGAGTATCATGATCCAAGGGTTCCTCTTATAGAGCTTACCCTTATCCCTCCTACATTCGACCTTAAACACTTCCTAGTCATTTTATACTGCCTTTGCAAAAGAAATCGGGAACCAAACTCCAGCTCTTATTACAGCGTGGCTCCACCTTCTTCGTCATCTAACAATTCATGACTTGCTAATGAAAGTTCTGCCTCAGAATAACCATCCACTAGTTTTTGAATTTCATCAGGTATTGTTCTTGCCGAAATATCGTGAACTCGCGCTGGAGTAAAGCCGGTCATCGCGCACCACCCAATTTCACATAGAAATCGATGCCATTGATTATTTTTGCTTGCCCACACCTTCCACCCCTAACAATTACGGCGTAAAATCATACTTTGGTCTAGCTGCATTAAGCCAATTGTATAGAATTGCTGGTGTTAACTATAGAGCCGCCTATACGTATATTTAGTCGCGCCAATAAGGGCCAAAATCGCAAGCGTGTATTGTCTACTACCTCGCCAATATAGGCTTCTAAAAGGACTCCAAAGCGTTATTTAAAGCTCATTTTAAAGAAGGCTTTAAATTGTTAAGCAAGGCGTTATACGGAACCACCGCAGCAACTACCATTACCAATATTTGTAGAGTCTTTGCTACCGCGGCCAGAGCAGCTAGATAAGGAGGAGGAGGAGGAGGAGGAGCTGGAGGAGGAGCTAGATAAGGAGGAGGAGGAAGAGGAGGAGGAAGAGGAGCTAGAGAAGCAGCCGGAGGAGGAGCTAGAGGAGGAGCCGGAGGAGCTTCCTATTAGCTTTATAAGTCGGTGAAAGGCAGTATATAGGAAAGAGGCCTTACCTAGTGCGGTATCTTTAAAATATAATACTACTAACCTCTTCTACTACCTAATTAAGCGCTAGCAAGACGGTATTATTGCTAAGTGCCTACTATAGATCTTTACCGTTAATCGCCTTAAAGCCGCTGCTTCCTATAAGAAGCAATTAAAGACTAATTACTTCCGCTATAAGATTGGTAATTGTCGTAATCTATATAAGGTAACTAAGCTACTTAAGGATCTTTATAAGCAGAATCCTACTAAGTTATTATACTTAGATCTTACCTTATATATAATTAAGGAGAAGCCCTAAGAGATACTAGCACTGTTATTGTTGGCCATGGAGGTAGCTTTACTGCTGAGGTGTCGGACTCCAAACGATTACGGACACTGAAGGTCGAACTAGGGTTATTTCCTTATGTATATTAGGGCTCTTAGAGCCACCTTAAATCAAATAGATCACTCATTCAATTCTGTGTCTCTACCTACTAGCTAGCTTATGTCATTTGTATTGATACCTACCTAGCTGAAAGTTATAAGCCCGGTAACCTTCTGAGTACCAGAGAGATCTTAGTGGCCAGACGACTACCACTAAGCCTCTTTGAGCATAGTTTGTCACGAAATATCGCGTGCTTTACGCGTAAGCGCGTCTCTTTACGCAACCTTAAAACAAAAGCCAATATGGCAACTAAGGACTCTATAAACCCTCTTTTGCTAACCTAAAAAGACTGGCCTATATAGTTTTAATTTATCCGCTGAGAAGTAAGTTTTGCGAAGATCTGGGACTATATTGACCTAGATAAGACGGAGAACAAAATTAAAGAAAACAATGAGCTAGCTATACCTTTAATAGTAGCAGCTCCTATAGCACCTGCAGCAGTACCTGCAGCAGCTCCTGCAGCTTTTATAGCACTAGTAGTAGCTCCTGTAATACTAGTAGCAGCTCCTGCAGCACTAGCAGCAGCCCCTGCAGCACTAGTAGCAACTCCAGCGTCTACTAGAACAGCTATACCTAGGTTATTAAGTTAAGGATAACAACCTTAGCAATCTCTAGAGATATAGAGAATGCTCTTTAAGCTCTATAAGCTCTAATAATAGGATTACCTAAAGCGGGAAGAGAAGCTCTATACGTTTGTAGCACTTTTATATACTACTATAGGCACTAACTTCTTAGGGTATCTTAAGAATCTTACTACACTATATTCGGTTCTAAGATAGCTAAAGAAGGTAGTAAAGCCATCTTAAGCTACGCTATAGTAGATGGTATTAGATAATAATTAAGGAATTTAACCTCCTCTATAAGTATCTAAACATAGGACGTAACGCCTATACTATATTTTTAGGGCAGCCAGTTATAGATCCTATAACGTCTACTACCCTAGTACCTTCTTAATTAACTAAGGTAAAGTGCTTTGCTTGTGGTTTACCCTATAAGTTAAAGAATTATAAGTAGCTATTTTAGTCTCTTTAAGGTCTGAACTTTGTGCCGAATAATAAGTGTTTATAAAGGTATTAGGAATGGCTTAAGGTCCTAATAAATAAGTAGTATTATAATAAAAGGGTTAAGCAGATTAAGAGGGAAGGCCCTAGGTTAAGGATATCTCTATTAGCTTCTGCTAAAAAGATTAAGGATCTAAATAGGCCCTAAGCTATAGCGGCTGCTATAACAACATCCTACTTATTATTATTATCGCAGGAATATCTAGATCTGTCTTTAATTAACGCCTAGGGGTATAACACTATGGTAGACATATACTTCTATAACGATATTAGATACTTCCGTAACCTTAAGCTATATATATCTATAGTAACAGCTAGAGATTCTAGAGCAGAAATCTATGGATATAGTAATATTAGCTTGGCTATTAAGGTAGGCAAATAATGTCTAACTTGGTATCTAATATTAAGGAACGTAGCGTACGCTCTATATTTTTATACTAATCTAATATCCGCAGCAAAGCTCTGTAGGGTTGGAGTAATTATAGACTAATTTATAAACTACCTACGCTATAAGGATAACAGAAGCCTATTTACCAACCTTATGGAATATGGAGGTCTTTACCTTATTAATACTATTGCCTACTTACCACCTACTCCTATAGCCTACGCTACCTCCACTAGGTTCTTTAAAACCTTAGCATACAATAGAGTATAGCATTAGCGCTTACTATACTATAATATAGAGTTAGTAGATTATCTGTTAACTGCGGTAAACAGGGTTAAAGTAGTTAAGACGGATAGAGGAAGGACTCTATATAGTATACTACTTTATAAACTATATATTCTTAGAAAGATAATATAGTAGATATCTCATAGAATATCCGTAAAGGGAACTTACCCTTTTAAACGTGTTTACTTTAATATTATTATAAAGAAAGACGGGTTTAATAGAGATACGTATATAGCTTACTTTTGGTATAACTATATAAAGTACTATTATACTTTTCCTATTAAGAACTATAAGTAAGAGATACTACTCCCACTCTTTAAATTAATAATAGCATTTATAAAGAAATTTAATACTTAAGGTATCCGTATTTAGTATATGGATAAGGAGTAAGGTATAGGCGCTAGGGTAAAGAACCTTATCTAGCTTAACGGAGGTATTATTAAGCAATTAATGCTATATACCCTAGCTTAAAATGGACCTGCGGAGAGGTTAGAAAGAGCTATTTCCGAATAAGTAAGGACTGCGGTTATTAAAGTAAAGTTACCTATAGATCTATAGCCCGAGTTTATGCTCCTTATAGTATTCCTATTTAATTAAACTCCTATTAAGTCTATTAACTAGAAGACCCTATTTAAGATGCTATATAAACGGAAGCTATAGCTAGCAGGACTTTATATAGCCGGATCTTTAACTTATATACTTATTAAACACGGTATTCCTAGGAAGGCAAAGTTTAAGCTATAAGCCTAAATAGGTTATCTTATTGGTATAGAAGCGTTAAATATCTATAGGATATAGATACCAACTATTAACCGCATTATCCGGTCTCGTAATATACGAATTAATAAGTTAAAGAGATATTAGTCTCTAGAAAAACCAGAACACCTTATTATCTCACAGGCTTAAAAGGACCGTTTTCAGCAAGTTTAGGACTTACTAGATAATTTTTAAGATAGCAGCAAGGACTAGATAGAGAACTTTAACAAAGAACTGGATGTAAGACTGCCGTATTTAGCAAATATTAACGTTACTTCTACGTCAAAAAGCATTTAGATCTTAATGAAAGAACTCTATTAGCTACCTACCCTAGAGCTAACTTTAGAACCATCTAAACCATCTGCGTCTTTAGCGCCTTAATAGATATTATCTACTACTTAGTCATCTCCTAAAGTCACTAAACCACTGTTTATAGATCCTACACCTCGTTCCGAACCTTAGACAATAGCAGGCTTATTATTAGGGGGTAAGAGATATTCTAGCCATGAAAAGCGGCCTACGGTAAAGAAGAAAGATATACTAAATTAGGATTTACGATAACAAGCCTTTACGGTTTAAATTAATGACGGTAATAATAACCTTATCAATCCAGATATAACACTATTAGCTTACGCTTTCTATACTGCTGCTACAAAGACGTACGGACATTAAGACGACTTTCTACCGCCACTAAAGTTATAGAAAGAGATGCTTAATTATAGGTACGCTACGGAGTTTAAAGTAGCTGCTTATACTAAGATAAAGGCCTTAATGGGAAAACATACCTAGGACAAGGTACGACTAGTTAAGAAGGTTTATTGACTTCCTACTATATAGGTCTTTACGTATAAGGAAGATTTAGATAGCTTTATTATAAGATTTAAAGCTTATCTAGTTATCTATAAAGACCTTCAAGTAGTCTTATAAGAGGAGGTTAAAGCTATTATGGCAGCCTATTAGACCTTCTATCTACTCTACGCTCTTATCGCCAGCTTTAACCTAGACGTTATATAGATTAACGCCGTTAACGCCTTTATTAATGCCTTAGTTAATAATAAGGTCTACCTTATTCCCCCTAAGGGTATAGACCTACTACCTAAACTCTCTCTCCGTCTAAGAAAGGCAATATATAGACTACGGAAATCTCCAAAATTGTAGTTTTTAGAAATATCTACTGCTCTGCAAAGCATAGGTTTAAAAGCTATACTAGATAAGCTATATCTCTATATACACCCTACTAAACCTATCTTTATATTCTTTTATATTAACAATATCCTAATTATAGGACACCTAAGCTATTAATAGCAGATAGAGGACATCCTAAAGTAGCTATAAGATCGATTTAAGATCCGCTAAATACCTTAGTTTACATCATTCCTAAATACTTATATTGTGCGAGATTAACCAAGGGGAAAGCTCTAGCTATACCTAGATTAGTATCTTAAGAAGCTAGTCTTAATATACCACCTAGAGTATCTAAAGCCATTAGTTATACCACTATTAGGCCAGGAATTAACACTGTATAAGGGAGAAGCTACGCTAAATTAAATAAAAGGATATTAACGCCGTATAGGTTCTGCAATATATCCTACATCTATTATACAACTAAACGTTACTTTTTTAGTTAGCAAGCTAGCTAAGTTCTTATAAAATCCGTTACCCGCTTATCTTGTAGAGATTAATAGGTTACTTACCTATCTCTATAATACTAGATACCTTACTCTTAAATTCTCTACTATTACGCTATATAAGATAAACTAGGTTCTAAAGGCTGCTTTTAATACTAGCTTTACTAATAATGCTTTAACTTAACGGAGCTTATAGGGCTTCTTAATAAGCTTATTTAATAGGCCTATAGTATAGTAGGTAACTAGATAAAGGGTAGTAACTAAGTCTACTACGGAGGCAAAACTCCTAGCTCTCTTACATATTAATAGGGAAGTTAAGCATATAGTTTGGATCTTTAAAGCTATTAAATTCAATCCAGAACAGGACGTTATTATTAATTGTGATAATTAGCAGTTAGTACGGATCGTAATAAAAGAGACCCCTATAATATCTACAAAACTCTAACACGTAGATATTTATTAATTCTGGCTTCGCCAAGAGGTCTAAAACGGAAGCTTCGTTATATAATAGGTACTAACGAATGAGATAGCTATAGACGGACTAACTAACGTCAGGAAAACGGGAGGGTGGTAGGGGCTAGCCAGGGGCTAGCCCGGGGCTGGCCCGGGGTCATTTCAGCTGGATCCGCTGATCTGCTCATGTACACTTATTTACGCTAGCCCGGGGCTAGCCCGGGGCTATATTAGCAACATTAGCACATTTTATACGTTTCGTGCGTTTCATACGTTTTATATATTTCGTACATTTCGTACATTTTATACATTTTGTATATTTTGTACATTTTATACATTTTATATAATATTTCCTATAGCTGCAATATTTATAATTATAAAATAAATAATAAAATTCAAAATTCAAAATTCAAAATTTAAAATTTAAAATTAATGGTAGCTATAAGGGATATCTCTCGCAGAGACTCCAAATCGTCAATTGGCGGCGTTCCCGATGATCCGCCGGCCATGTACTGATTTCCTAACTAGGCCTAGTGCCTGCCCTGCCTG
>NW_027137612.1:122403-123233 GCF_001692895.1 Cenococcum geophilum 1.58
CCTGCCTGTCCTGCCTGTCCTGCCTGTCCTGCCTGTCCTGCCTGTCCTGCCTGTCCTACCTGTCTGACTGTCCTACTTGTTCGTGCCTGCCTGTCGTGCCTACTTGTCTATACCTACCTGTCTGTATCTGTAATTCGGGATAGAGGTCGGCCCGATCGAAGGCTCTGCTTGATTCGATTGCGATTAATTGTATTAATTCGAATCGTTCTCTATGGGCGTTCGCTAGCTGTACGTTTGAACGGTGGTCGTCTGGGGTGCCTCCCTAAGAGGCCTCGATTCGATTTGATTTGGTAATAGGGTGATATCGAGGCTCTGGTTCGATTCGATCGACCGATTGAATTGATCGTGGTGTTCACTGGCTGGTCGTTCAAACGATTATCGTCTGGCTCCGGCGACGGTCATGGTTCTGGCGACGGTCCTACCTGCCTACCTACCTGTCTGCTTACCTACCTACCTACCTACCTACCTGCCTGCCTGCCTGCCTGCCTGCCTGCCTGCCTGCCTGCCTGCCTGCCTGCCTGCCATGTCAGTACCTGATTTAATTTAGGGAAGGGATCGGCCCGATTGAAGGCTCTAATTGATTCGAATCGTTCTCTACAGGCGTTCGCCGGCTGTACATTCGAACGGTGGTTATCTGGGGTGCCTCCTTAGGAGGCCTTGATTCGATTCGATCGATCGATCGAATCGATCGTGGTGTTCGCTGGCTGGTCGTTCGAATGGTCGTCGTCTGGTTCTACCGTCGTCTGGTTCTGACGACCGTCGTCTGGTTCTGACGACCGTCGTCTGGTTCTGACGACCGTCGTCTGGTTCTGACGACCGTCGTCTGGTTC